>NC_057797.1:361495054-361795054 GCF_018294505.1 Triticum aestivum | reverse complement strand
GCAACATACGGACTATTGTAACCATGGTCCTGCTACCTGCTGTAGTGACCATGGGCCGCCTACGGGCCGTACGATGCATGGGCCTTCTAAGGGCCATAGGATCCATGTGCCTTCTACGGGCCGTATAATCAATGGGCCTTATACGGGCCGTATAATCGTTTGGCCAAACATGGGTCATACTATTCATGGACCAATAACGGTCCGCAAAATGGGCCGTAAACGGGCTAGAGTGGAAATCATCTGTTTATGGCCCGACCATAATGGGCCATTAATAGGCCATATTTGATGATGTTCTGAAAACAGCCCCACGGGTTAACGGGCCACAAACGGACCGAGTGTAACCACGGGCTGAATTTGGCCCACAAGCGGAACAGGCCAGTAACGGACCGTAAGTAACCAAATTCTGGAAACGAGCCCAAGAATAAATGGGCCATTAGAAGGCTGAAAGTTAACATGGGCTGGAAACGTCCAACGACACAATGGGTCATTATTGGGTATAAAGGGATACACTGTTCATTATGGGCTACTTTTACCTCGGGCCTTTAATGGGCCAAGAGTTACAAAGGGCATTGTATGGGCTGAAAGACGTCATGGGCCATACATGGGCTGGAAGTTACAACGGGCCAGAATCATATTGGACAGCCTAGATGATGTCACTGGGCCTAATTAGGATAGGCCATAACGGGTCGTGAGTTAGCGGGCTGTAAATGGGCTATATGCGAACGAGCCGTTAATAGGCTTTTTGTGGCCCGTCCTGCTACCTTTTGACCAAGTCAAGCGGGCCGGCCTTTTCACCGAAATGGGCCTCTGTTGGGCCGTTCCACGTGTTGACGTATCATAGGCACCTCCTGTCCAATGAGTGGATAACATTGGTCCCAATGGTGAGCCGACACATGATTTCTCTAGCCATTGAGAATTTTACACGTGGAAAATCCCCATTGGTCCCGGCTATTAACGGGTTATCGAATCCAAACTGGAACCCGATTGGTTAACGGTGACCCGTTACAGTGGATGCCACGTGTCGGTACACTTGATGAAAGCACTTCCATGAGGCGCCATTTATCGTCAGGGAAGTGAACAGTTTCGTGGTGATAATTGTTGTATTATCATGGAACACTTCTATTACAGCACAGGTATGACTATCTTGATTCTGTCATAAAATCGTCCTGGATATACATGCATGATAGAAAATGTGACCTACCGTGACAAACACGTATCATCACGTAAGTGTATTTTTTTTGTAGTGCCCGCTCACATCGTTTGGGGCCGTGATGGAAACTTTGGCCAGACATCCCTTGCGGGTTCGACCTCAGATAGACGATAAACCTGGACTAGAGTCTTGTGTGGTTAGTCAGGTCGTGGCCGACACCTGTGCCAGGATTTCGCTTGAAGGTTGCCGAGAATGTACATGGCGGTAAGTGGCAAGAGCGTGTGTGAAGAAGTACACCCCTGCAGGGTTAGCATGAACTATTTGAATAGCCACGTCCTCGGATATGGACTACTTCGATACTTATATGGTACATAGACAACTTGAAGTGGATACTCTAAAATGCTCAAGACAAGTGTGAGTTATCTGGATGGCCTTCTCGTAGGGAGACAAGATAGAATCCATAGTAGTGTATTGATGTGATGATTAGTGGACTCGTGTGCGCTTTCTCACCTCAAAGAAGTTACTCGTAGTCGTAGAACATGATAGCCACTGAGTCAAAGCTGGCTTGCTGCAACCAGACCCCACAATACCCTTCTTGATACTAATGCATGTACGATAGGATCTAATGTATGTCTTGCTGAGTACCTTTGTACTCATGTTTCTTTAATTTATTTTTTTGAAGAGGAGACCTCGGTCTCACTAGTAGTTCCGCATGGACTTCGACAAGTAGCTTGTTACCTCAGCTATAATCTTGTACCCTTGGTAGGGTCCTGTAGATAGTCAGGCTTCTCAGCCCTTTTCATTTGTAGTTGTCTGCAATCATACATGTTATGCTTCTGTTCCTTGTATGCTTTGAATGATGGGTCATGTGACCCCTGTTTGTAATATCATGTTATGTATGGCTCTTCAGAGCCTTCTAACTAAATACTTGAGTTTGTAGAGTTATGTTGTGATGCTATGTTGTATCTACACATATTGTGCATATTGTGTGTTTGTTTGAAATGCATTGGTATGTGTGGGATCCGACTCCTAGTTGTTTATTCTCGGTAGCCTTCCTTTTGGGGAAATGTCTCCTAGCGCTTCCACTGAGCCATGGTAGTTTGCTACTGCTTCCGAACACTTGGGTTGGCTGGCATGTTTCCTTCTTTGTTCCTATGTCTGTTCCTTCATGGAAACGTCACGCATTGTTCCTTTAAGTCCTTGTAGCTTGCTATGACTTGGGTTCATACGTTGATGACCGACACATTCATTATTGGGTTACGTATGCTTGTCCCTGTAAGTTTGTGCCACCTTGGGTTTACGACTAGTCATGTCGGCTCGGGTTCTCTGTCATATGGATGCTAGCAACACTATCATATACGTGAGCCAAAAGGCGCAAATGGTCCCAGCCAAGGTAAGGCTGCAACCGTGGGAATACCGTGTGTGAGGCCGCAAAGTGATATGATGTGTTACATGCTAGACCGGTGTGACTTAGGATCGGGGTCCCGATAACTTTGGCATCAGAGCCTGACTGACTGTAGGATTACCAAGCCAAGCTGGTCGAAGTTTAGTCTAGAAATTCTTTAGTTATATAGGGGAATTGATTTTGGAAGGGAACGTAAGATTATTTTTACTTGTTATACCTTATGCCCTTCTGATCTGAGTCATCCTATCTTTCCTATGGGGTTGAGGAACTAGGCTTTCTCTTCCGTCTATCAGGATCACGAGATACTATTCTGTAGACTATAGGATTGGTTGATCAGAGTCATATTCTAGTTTTCGAGTACTTCCTGTGTAGTTTGTTTAGTATTATCACAGATCCTTTCCTGATGATGTCGACTTGTTATACTACCCCATCTTGCAGGATGTCTCCTATTTTGAGCATTTTACTGTTGTTATGCTGCAAAAATTGTCTTAGGAATTAGAGACATTGTAATGCCTTTAAGATGCATTCTGCATCCTATAGTTGATGCTGATATCGTCCTTGGTTTCGTTTCTTAGGATGTCGTCAGTTACCCAAGGTTCAGTTGCTCGTAGCCAGAACCACGGAGGTGGTAGGGATGAGGAGGATCCTCCCGACCAGCCCTCGTTGGTAGAGTTCATGTTAGGGGTTGAGATGAACAAGCGTGATATTAACCGCTTGTTGGCACGGATTGAGCAGAACACCGCACATCAGCGTAATGAGTTGGATTCCATAACCGAATTCGTTTACCTGAACACACCCACCTTCCATCATTCCATTGAGCCACTCGATGTAGATGACTGGCTCCGTAGCATCTGTCGGTGTTCTAGGAACAAGGGTCCCCAGACTTGCCTGCCTGCGGCCCACGACGTGGCTCTGCAGGCAGGCCCGTACTGCCCATCTTCACCGACAAGCATTCAAGACCCTCACGAGGGGCCAAGCCTCATGAGGCGGACGACACAAGACCTCCTCGGGAGCGGCCTCACCAGGCTGGCTTGCGAGGGACAGGGAGATCAAGGCAAGGCAAACCTCGCGCGGTTCCAATGACGTGAGCCATGACAATCGAGACCAGGCGGGCGCCAGCGCGCACGGTGTCCTTGTTTCCTCTTTGGTGCTAAGGAGGCAAGCGTAGGCGAAGAGTACCGAGGCGTCAAGCAAAAGTTTCCAAATCGGTGCAATGAGACCAAGACCAACAGGATGACAAGACGGAGGTCACCATGGAGCCCAAGGCGGCGTCACCACCAGAGCCTTTGGCAGGCGAAGACTGCTTTTGTTAGGATAACTTGTACTAGCTGTCCCCTTTCAAATTGGTCGTTGTTGGCTCCCTTCCCGCTCAATATTTGGGGAGAGGACCAGGGCCTCTATAAATAGGATTAACCACCATAGTAGGAGGCGAGGAGAGCCTGTGCCATCTCAACTTGGACTAGATCCAACCCATCCTCACACCCACCAAGCACAAGAACACCTCACCTCAGGAGGCTATTCTTCCCCTTGTACTGTTCATCCTCAGCCCGAGAGGCAATCCACCACACCACATTGGATTAGGGTATTACACCGCAACGGTGGCCCGAACCAGTATAAATCTTGTGTCTCTTGTGTTGCGAGTTCGTCGAGCTAAGCTTAGAGATCATAGAGAGGTTGAGGGCGTGATTTGGTAGGGGGAGATCTTCGCATGCACCCTAGTGTTCGAACCTTGAGGGTTTTGTCGGAACCCGAGATCAGACATTTGGCGCACCAGGTAGGGGTGCGCTAGAGTTTTCCGTCTGTCAATTCGCGCTCCACCATCTTCACGCCCATTCTCCATGGCTGGCGCAACCCTTCTGGCTAGATCCGACCTCACCTTCGACTTAGGGGATCTTCCCGTATCCACCATCGGCTTGGGTGTGCTCCCAATGCTTTGCAAGCCCAACATCTGCAACCTGTCCATCACCAAGACGCTCATCGATGGCAGCGCCGGCCTCAACGTGCTCTTCGTCGAGGCCTTCAGCTTTCTTCACATACCGCTCGAGCGGCTCCGCCCTAGCAAGCCTTTCTCAGGGGTTGGTGGAGGCTCCGCCCACTCCATGGGCGCGGATCCGCCTCCCCATGACCTTCGGCATGCGCGACAACTACCGCACTGAGCTGGTCGACTTCGACATCGCCCACATCGGCCTCCTGTACAATGCCATCCTCGGGTACCTGGCCCTGGCTCAGTTAATGGAGGTGACCCATCCGGCCTACAACCTCATGAAGATGCTCGGGAGCAAGGGTGTCCTCAAAGTAGTTGGGGACACCAAGGAAGCCTTGATGACGCTCAAGCTCGCCCTCAAGACCACCGCGACAGCGCAGCCTGCCGACGCGGATACCTCCAAGGCCAAGGGAGCCGCACCAACCAAGAAGAAGCAGTTTTTCACTCAAGACAAGGCAGAAACCAAGCAAGTGCCAGTCGAGGAGGACGGGTCCTCGGGGGCAACCTTTACCATAGGCGCCAACCTCGAGCCTAATCAGGAGGAGGCCCTGGTGAAGTTCTTGCGCACAAACAAGGAAGTGTTCTCTTGGGAGCCCGATCAGCTGGTAGGGGTCCCAAGAGAGGTGATAGAGCACCACCTGAAGGTGTGCCCCAACGTACACCCCGTAAAGCAGAGGGCGAGATGGTAGTCCACGGAGAAGCAAGCTTTCAACATCCAAGAGACCCCACAAGTTGGAGGCTGCGGGTGTCATTCGCGAGGTTCGGTACCCCGAGTGGCTAGCAAACCCCATCGTTGTGCCCAAGAAAGGCGGGGAGGAGCGAATGTGCGTCGACTTTACCAACCTCAACAAGGCCTGCCTAAAGATCCGTTCCCTTTTCCACGCATCGACTAGATCGTCGACTCCACTGCCGAGTGTGACTTGCTGTGCTTCCTGGATGCGCTCTCGGGATATCACCAAATCAAGATGGCGGTAGAAGATGTGGAGAAGACAGCCTTCCTGATCCCGTGTGGGGTGTACTGCTACACTTGCATGGCTTTTGGGCTGCGCAACACAGGCGCAACCTTCCGGCGGCTCATGCACATCGCCTTGGGTCGCCAGCTTGGGAGAAACGCTGAAGCCTACGTGGACGACATCGTGGTGAAGTCTCAGGAGGCGAGGACCTTGATCCAAGACTTGGAGGAGACCTTTAAAAGCCTCCTCCAGGTGGACTTGCGACTCAACCCGGAGAAGTGCGTGTTTGGCATCCCTTCCAGTTAGCTGCTGGGCTTCCCTATGTCCCATAGGGGGATCGAGGCCAACCCAGAAAAGGTCAAGGCCATTGAAGACATGAGTCCACCGCAGACCCTCAAGGAAATGCAGAAGCTTGCTGGACGGGTGACTGCATTGGGATGCTTCATTTCCAAGCTGGGAGAGCGCGCCCTACCCTTCTTCAAGCTGATGAAGAAGAAGGGCCCATTCGAGTGGACCCCGGAGGCCGACTGAGCATTTCAAGACCTCAGGAGATACCTGACCAGCCCTCCAGTGGTGGTGGCGCCATGACCTCTTGAGCCCCTACTGCTTTATCTTAAAGCCACCCCCACTCCGCCAGCGCGGCTCTAGTGGCGGTACGGGAAGAACCCAAGCCAAGGGCGCATCGCGCCGAGCTACGCCCCTAGCAGAGACGATGCAAGAACAGGAGGGCGCCGCAAGGGCCGCAGCAGTGACGACAGAGGATCAAGCTCAGCAGGACAACGCCCCCGAACCCGCAAAGGCCCCGATGAGCGATCAAGCGTTGGGGGCTCCACCGCCTCAGGAGGCTCCCCAACTCCTGGAAGGCACAAGCCTCATCAGCGCACCTGCCCTTGTCAAGCACCCGGTATACTTCGTCAGTGCGGTGTTGCGGGATGCAAGAGCATGGTACCCCATGCCTCAGAAGCTCCTACTCGCGCTCCTGGTGGCCTGACGTAAGCTGCAACACTACTTTCAAGGCCACCCTATCAAGGCCGCCTCGTCCTACCCACTGGAGAGGGTGCTCAGGAGCCCCAACTCCACCGGGAGGGTCGCCGAGTGGAACATCAAGCTGCAGGCATTCCAGTTGGAGTTCAACACCAATAGGCAAGGACCAGTCCCTCTCACCGGGAAGTGAGGCGCATGACGACTGGGTCATGTATTTCGATGGTGCCTTCGCGCGCCAAGGCGCGGGGCTGGAGCAGTGCTCATCTTTCCCACTCAGAACAAGCTCTACTATGCCGTGCAACTCTGCTTCCAGCAGGGCAAGAAGGTCTCCAACAACATTGCAGAGTATGAAGGCCTCATAGCCATCCTGAAGGCTGCGGCAGCACTAGGGTTGAAGCGTCTCACCATCAGGGGTGACTCACAGCTCCTCGTCAACTTCTCCAACAAGGTATACGAGCCGAAGGACGAACAGATGGAGGCATACCTCGCGGAAGTACACAAGATGGATATGCAGTTCCTGGGCTTGGAGTTGCAGCACGTGCCCCGGGGAACCAACAAGGAAGTTGGCGACATCACCAGAAGGGCATCCAAGCCACAGCCCCAAGAGCCTGGCGTCTTCGAGGAGCGGCTCTTCAAGCCATTGGCGACAACACCGCTTTCAAGGACAGCGCAGCCTCGGGAGGAGCTCCCGCAGCCACCTGCTGTCGGTGTCAAAACCGGCGGATCTCGGGTAGGGGGTTCCGAACTGTGCGTCTAGGATCGATGGTAATAGGAGACGGGGGACACGATGTTTACCCATGTTTGGTCCCTCTCTATGGAGGTAATACCCTACGTCCTACTTGATTGATCTTGATGAATATGAGTGTTACAAGAGTTGATCTACCACGAGATCGTAATGCTAAACCCTAGAAGCCTAGCCTGTATGACTATGGTAATGAGTATATCCTTTCCGGACTAACCCCTCCGGTTTATATAGACACCGGGGGGATCTAGGGTTACATAGAGTCGGTTACATAAGAAGGAATCTTCATAGTCGGTTGCCAAGCTTGCTTTCCACGCCAAGGAGAGTCCAATCCGGACACAGGTACAGTCTTCGGCCTTCATGTCTTCACAGCCCATCAGTCCTGCCCATGGATAACAGGCCGGACGCCCGAGGACCCCTTAGTCCAGGACTCTCACAGTAGCCCCCGAACTAGTCTTCAATAGCGAGGTGTTCGGCACACAAATTGTCTTCGGCATTGCAAGGCGGGTTCCTCCTTTAATGATCTCCAAGTGATGTATTCGGCCATCGATTCAATGTCGCTCCCCTCGGCTTCTACGCGTTAAATAACTTCGCCTCCCACATGTCAAGCGAAGGTGGAAGGTCAGGGTATTTTTGTAGATAACACCCCGTCCATGCAAGGAAGAGCACCTATTAAAGAGATTGGATCCTAGATCCATTCGGCACCACGCAGAGGAAATCCGCAGAAACTGCTTAGGAGAAACCATTCCAGCATGGCTAGCGCCCCTAGCTCCTCGACACATTTCGGCCTAGAGAAAGGCCAGTGGGAGAGGTGTTCAGTGTCCCACAGTTAATTGAAGAAGCTACAGACGCAGGGATTTCTTCCCCCCGCAGATCTAGTTCCTATTCGAGCGGGGCTAGATTCCTTCAACGGTGAGATTCAGGCAGAGGACTTCTCCAATCCATCCGGGGGAGAGCGAGTATGTTTCGTACCCTACCTGCTAAGGGGCGTTGTATTTCCCATTCATCCGTCCCTCCGAGGGCTTCTGGAATACTATGGCCTCTAGCTGCACAACTTCACCCCTGCCTCCGTTCTGTACATTGTGGGTTACGTCGCGTTATATGAACTATTCCTGGGTATCGAGGCTCATTTCGAGCTGTGTAGGAAGTTGTTCTGTCTTGTCCTGCGTAATCAAGAGGGGTCAATATTTGAAGTGGGTGGAGCCGAAGTATGGCGTATCGCTGCTACCGGATATCTGTCCGGCACACCAAGGAAGGCGTCCGAAAAATGGCCTTCCGAATGGTTCTATATTGAGGACGTCGCGCTTCCCGACCCAGTTCGAAAGGGTCTTCCTAAATTTGCGAGCGTTCCGCTGAAGAAACGCCGCCGTTGGCGTCCTTGGAGTCTTGAAGAGGATGACAGCGCAGAAGTTTGCCAGCTTATGAGCAAGATAAAGACGCTCGCTCAGTCCGGACTCACAATAATCGAGGTAATGGCGATCTCCATAGTGCGTGGGGTTCAGCCGCTACAATACAGAGGGCTGCCCATGTGGCACTATAATGGAGAGGATGACGCCTCCCGCTATGGCCGAAAGGGTCCGGATACCCCCGCCGCTCTGGCCAAAATATTGGCCGAGCTGTTTAAAGGGGAGGAAGAGGAGTTTCTTCGCATTAAGCGCAGAGATGGATATTCTATGTATGATCCTCCCAGTTGGGTAAGCTTCGACCCCTCTATTCCACTCATTCCCCTTCCGGATTACTTTTGATAAATTTCAAGTCTGTTTATGACATCACTGACGGAAGGTCACCGAAGGACTTCATAGTCCTGCCCCATAGCCGGAGATCCACAACCGAGAGCTAGATCCTGGGTTTGAAGAGGATCCGGATATATTTGTGGTTCTTGCGGGGGGAGTGTTTTACCAGACAAGCTATGACGGCACAGAAGTGGCCATCACCGCCGACTACCCTGGCCTTCTTCCTGCTTCACATGTAAATAATTAAGAAACACCTTCTCTAAAAGAGTTCCCTTATTCTGCCTCACCCACCGCATTGTATCGTGCTTTACAGGGGAGGCGTTCGGCGATTTCGAAGAGATCGGCTCCCGCGCCGGGCAAGCCTTCCAAGAGGAAAGCAAACGAAGACACGACCATGCCTTCATCGAAGAGGTATGACTTCGCCAACCCGCGCCTGAGCAGTCACGTCCAACCGTGACCTTCCTGTTTTCTATGTGTCAGGAGTAAGGTGTGCCAGACTATATCCGGAGGTTCGAGCGGCCGTACTTCCCACAGACAGAATTCAAATCCTGCTGTGCAGACAAGGGCTAATGCAGGGGCGATGCTAGACTGTCCTCCAGCCGAGGACTCGGATGATGTATCCGTCACCAACTCGGAAGTGGAGTGTGCCATGAATCATCGGCGGCACCGGGCCATTTTAGAATACCCTGGCTTTTCAGAAGAGTCGTTTAACGCCTTCAGCTCAGCCGATGCATACATCCGGGCTGCTCGAGATGGGATTAACAGGGCCACAAAGCAACATTTGAAAGATGTGCAGGTAAATTCGCTTTCTCTAACTACGATAACCATATGCCAGTAGCCCCCGAGACTTAAAGGAGTTGAAACAACTGATTTAAGGATCAATGTACAACCAGGTGCTTACGGAGAGCAATACCCAGCTAGCTCAGGAACTAGAAAAGTGTCAGCGCCAGCTGCTTGCTGCCAATGCCGAACTGGAGAAATACAAGGCATCTCCCGGTAATATTTTCCTCTATCGAAAATTCATAATGATACACCGATAGTGTGAATCTGGGTTCTAATCTTTGTGTTGGGTCGTTAGACCAAGTACAAGAGCAGTTGGATGCCGCTCGAAGCGAAGAACACGGAGCCAAAAAGCTACTAGCAGCGGGCGGGCGTGTATTGACAAAAGTCGTTGAAGAGAAAAAGAAACTCCAGGATTCGAACACCAAACTGGGCGAAGAACTGAAAGATGTGCGAGCGCAGCTAGCCGACTCTGTGAAGGAGAACAAGAAGCTGCGAGGCGGCATATTCAGTACGTGGCCGCTTTTATCTTATAGCAGTTTGGAGGTAATGGTAGCTGATATAGCTGTAATTGCAGGTGTATTGACGAACCGCCCCGAAGAGGAGGTGTCAGGATCATCAAATGATCTTCTGCAAGGGCTGTCATAGTTGCACGAGCAAGCTCGGCAGGCTATGCGGAGTGTAGCCAAGGCTTTATGGCCATCCGACTCCCCTCCAGGAAGCATGGAGAAGCTGGTAGAGCTGTTCAAGGGAGCGCGGCGGCGTATCCGGCTGTGGAAGATATCTGCCTGCCGAGAGGGTGCGCGAGAGGCCTGGGCCATGGTGAAGACGCGATATACCAAGATGGATCCTAATCACATGGCTCGTGTCGGACCGGTAGGGCCGAATGGGGAAGAAATTCCCGTTAGTATAGTATATGACCAAGTAGAGGTGGCCGCCAAATATTCCCAACAGGATTGTAAGTTAGACTGACTGTTGGAAGGTGTAGAGGAAGAGGTGTTCGAGTCCAAGTGACTGTGTACTTTCCTCATCTAGCTGAATTGTATATCATTTGTCATGGCAGACCTTTTCGCTTCAACCTCCGGACCCGAAGGTGCGGAGTGTTTCCGAATACCGTCGCGGCCGAATAGGCCGGGGTATGCCTGGAAAACTAGGCGTAGGGGTCATAGTTGCTTGAACAGACAAGTTGTATCCGGCTAGCTATGTTATATTACATTGATATCGTAAGAAACATCTTCCAGAGAGAATAGTTCCGTTAAGGGTTCCTTTCCCTGGGTGTGCATGCATTTAATGTACATGTCCGAATTGTGATGCGAGCACCACAGTTTGTATAACTTCTGGGGGTGCACAATGGAGTGAGTTTAGAAAACATCTTTAATTCACCGACCGAATATTCCCTTAAGAACGCTAGCTTTCGGCTTCACCCAGTCTGAGGTACACATCCGGATGACCCGGCAGTAACAATCGCAGAGGTGCTCCCTTTATGCCCTAGATGAACTAATGGGAACGTAGGGCATAAGCACAGGATCCAGGCAACCCAGCTTGGCCAAAACTTAAGTCATATCGATGCATATAGTGGCAAAGAAAAGGTACATATGGAAAAACTCATATGTGAGGAGCTTAATGCTCAAGGAATGACAAGAACTTCTGTCCAAGAAGCCCCCAGGTACAAGTGACATACATATTTAGAGATGTATGTGTCGATGGTGTGCGGTCTAGCCGTACCAAAGAATTAGAGCAAGAAAGAAGAAAATAATCAGAAAAGAGAGAAAAAAATAATGGAAACTACAGGGGAGGAGGAGACAAACAAGGGGTTTGGCACTAGGCATAGAATCTCCGGAGTCTGGCCGCGTTCCAGGGGTTCGGTTCGAGGCGATTGTCTAATGCATCACGAAGACGGTACGCTCCTCCGGTGAGAACTTCGTCAATTATGAAGGAACCCTCCCATTTGGGCTTGAGTTTGTCCTTTTTCTTCTTCAGCAGGCATAGAACGAGTTGGCCAATGTTGTAAGTCTTGGCCCATACTTCTCTGCTTTGATATCATCGAGCCTGCTGTTGGTAAAATGCTGAGTGGGCTTTTGCGACATCGCGTTCCTCCTCCAGGGCATCTAGGCCATCCTACCGATCAAGCTCGACTTCTCTATCTCCGTACATACGCACTCGAGGTGAGTCGTGAATAATATCATAGGGCAATACGTCCTTTGTGCCATACACCATGAAGTAGGGTGTGTAGCCGGTAGTGCGGTTGGGCATGGTCCGCAGCCCCCAGAGTACGAAATCGAGCTCCTCAACCCAGTGCTTGTCTGATTCTTTCAAAGACCACACTAGTCTGGGCTTGATGCTGCTCATAATAAGACCGTTGACTCGTTCGACTTGACCGTTGGTTTGTGGGTGGTAGACGGAGGCGTAATCGAGTTTAATACCTAGATTAGTACACCAGGTTTTTAGCGGTTGTGAAATTGGAGCCGTTGTCAGTGATGATGCTGTGTGGGACACCATAACGGTGCGCAACACCGGATATGAAGTCTATCACCGGGCCGGACTCTGCCGTTTTGACCGGCTTAGCCTCTATCCACTTAGTGAATTTGTCCACCATGACCAGCAGACATTTTTTCTTATGGCTTCCCCCTTTAAGGGGTCCAACCATATCGAGTCCCAGACCGCAAAAGGCCAAGTGATGGGGATTGTTTGTAAGGCGGTGGGGGCATATGGCTTTGATTGGCGAAGAGTTGGCATCCGACGCAACGTTAGACAAGGCCATGTGCATCTGCTTGGGCCGTCGGCCAATAAAACCATGTACGGGAGGCCTTGCTAACAAGGGCCCGAGCTGCGGCGTGGTGACCGCCGAGTCCGGCATGAATTTCAGCCAAGAGCTGCCACCTCTCTTCCTCGGATATACATCGTTGAAGGACTCCAGTGGCACTTTTCTTGTAGAGCTCTCCATCATGAACTGTGTAGGCCTTTGAACGCCGGACAATGCAGCGGGCATCCTTGAAGGGTTCGGTCCATGGGGCAATGACTGCCATGATGAGATGCACCGACGGTGTTATTTTGATGGCTGATCCCCCAACAACGTTGGTGTTTCTGGGATCTTGGATTATGTTTGGTTCCGGACTAGTATTTCCCTTTTCACCCTGCCACACCACGGATGTCTTAAAGAGCCTTTCCAAGAAAATATTAGGTGGGATGGGGTCGCGCTTAGCGCCGATATGAGCAAGAACATCCGCCGCTTGATTACTTTCTCGAGCCACATGATGGAACTTGAGTCCCTCGAACCGGGCCCACTTTTTTATGACTGCGTTACAATACGCTGCCATCTTTGGATCTTTAGCGTCAAAATCTTTGTTTATTTGAGATATTGCAAGGTTGGAGTCCCCGCATACTTCTAGGCATTGTATGCCCATGGAGACAGCTATCCGGAGACCATGTAATAAGGCCTCGTATTCTGCTGCGTTATTGGAGTCTGTGTATAGTATTTGGAGAACATACTGGACGATGTCTCCAGTAGGGGACGTTAAAATGACGCCCGCTCCTAACCCTGCCAGCATTTTGGAGCCGTCGAAGTACATGACCCAATTGGAGTATGTGTCGTACTCTTTAGGGAGTTCGGCCTTTGTCCACTCGGCGACGAAGTCGGCCAGTACTTGGGATTTGATAGCTCGACGTGGTTTGTATGCAATGTCAAATGGGAGGAGTTCAATGGCCCATTTGGCAATTCGACCCATAGCATCGCGGTTGTTTATGATGTCATTGAGTGGTACTTCTGAGGCCACCGTGACCGAACACTCCTGGAAGTAGTGATAGAGCTTTCGGGATGCCATGAAGAACGCATATGCTATTTTTTGATAATGAGGGTACCGGGATTTGCATGGTGTAAGGACAGTGGATACGTAGTATACTGGCTTCTGAAGCGGGAATTTATGTCCGTCCGGTTCTCGTTCAAAAACGAGTACGGCGCTCACCACCTGGTGCGTTGCCGATATGTATAATAACATCGGTTCGCTGGCGTTTGGTGCGGCCAGGATTGGATTGCTCGCAAGAAGGGTTTTTATTTCCTCCAGTCCGGCTGTGGCCGCGTCCGTCCACTCGAAGTGATCGGTTCGCTGTAGAAGGAGATAGAGTGGCAGTGCCTTTTCTCCCAATCTGGAGATAAAGCGGCTTAGAGCTGCTACGCAATCCGCAAGCTTTTGAAATTGTTTAAGGTCTGTTGGCTTAGCCTATTGTGACAAAGATCGGATTTTCGCTGGGTTTGCTTCGATTCCTCTATTGGAAACGATGAAGCCCAGTAGTTTTCCAGCAGGGACGCCGAAGACACACTTTTCCGGTTTGAGCTTAATGTCATACGCCCAGAGGATGTCGAATGTAAGATGTAAGTCGTCTATTAGTGTTTCGACGTGCCTGGTTTTGATGACGACGTCATCGACGTAAGCTTCTACTGTTTTGCCGATCTATTTCTCCAAGCATGTTTGAATCATGTGTTGGTATGTGGCGCCGGTGTTCTTGAGCCCGAAGGACATGGTGTTGAAGCAGAATGGCCCATATGGGGTGATAAATGCTGTTGCGGCTTGATTAGACTCCTTCATTTTGATTTGATGGTATCCGGAATATGCATCGAGGAAACACAGTAAGTCGTGTCCTGCGGTGGCGTCGATGATTTGATCAATGCGGGGGAGGGGGGAAGGGATCCTTAGGGCAAGCCTTGTTGATGTCTTTGAAATCGACGCACATGCGCCAATATTTGTCCTTCTTTGGTACCATCACCAAGTTTGCCGACCAGTCCGGGTGTTTGATTTCTCTAATGATTCCGGCCTCAATGAGTTTGGCCAGCTCCTCCCCCATGGCTTGTCGGTTCGGTTCGGAAAAGCATCGCAGTGATTGCTTGACCGGTTTAAATCCCTTTAATATATTGAGGCTATGTTCGGCCAACTCGCGTGGGATCCCTGGCATATCTAAAGGGTGCCAGGCGAATATGTCCCAGTTTTCGTGCAGGAATTCTCATAGTGCAGTGTCAACTGTTGGGTTCAGTTGAGCTCCGATAGATGTTGTCTTCTTGGGGTCCGTTGGTTGGACCTAGAATTTGACGATTTCTTCTGCTGGTTTGAAGGATGTGGGTTTAGGGCGTTTGTCGAGGATCACGTCGTCCCTGTCCACCGTGGAGCGTAGTGCGGTTAATTCGTCGGCCGTGAGGGCTTCAGATAGCTCCTCCATGGCCAGGGATGCGGTTTTGTTTTCAGTGCGGAGTGCTATGTCCGGATCACTGATGAGAGTGATTATACTATTTGGTCCGGGCATTTTGAGCTTCATGTACCCGTAATGGGGTATGGCCTGAAAGCGTGTAAAAGCATCCCGCCCCAACAGGGCGTGATATCCGCTCCTGGAAGGGGCCACTTGGAAAGTTATTTCTTCGGACCGATAGTTCTCCGGTGTGCCGAATACTACGTTAAGCGTGATTTTGCCCATGCACCACGCCTCCTGACTGGGAATAATTCCTCAAAAGGTTGTGTTACTTTGCGTGATGCGGCTCCTGTCTATTTCCATTTTATGGAGTGTGTCCTCATAAATGAGGTTTAGTCTGCTGCCGCCATCCATGAGGGCCTTGGTAAGTCGAAACCCGTCCACGATGGGACTGAGGACTAACGCGGCTGGTACTCGTACTGTTCTGTACTTTGGTTCGTCAATGGCGTTCAATGTTATAGCCATGTCATTCCAGGGGTTTATCGCAGCAATTTGGTAGACATCGGTGAGCTCGCGAAGCGCCCTTTTGCGCCTGTTATTTGAAGCGAATGTCTCAAATCCGTCAATACTCTTGAGTTATTGTCCCCTGGGGGATGCCGTTATGTGTCATCTTTGATAAGGATGTCCTCGCCGCTCTTGGCTACCTGTTGTAGTATCCAACATGCTCTAAGGCTGTGCGTTGCCATGGTATCTGGTGTTGTATGTATTTTGCATGGGCCATCGAGCCACCCCACCAGAACAGTGCCGTGCCGCATAGCGGTTTTGTGTTTCTTGACTGTTGGACTGGGCGTGCAGCGAGGTGCACCATTTTCTCCTATTGGGGGAGTTGAGTAGGGACTGACGGTTCCCTGCGAGCTGCCTGAGTTTTCCAGGTGCTCTCCATCGCGTTGTACTTTTGTATGATGGTTGCTAAGTCAGCGAATTTCAGTATGCAACTGCGATTGATGGCGTTGAGGATTCCTTCATCCGCGCAATTGTTGCAGAACACTGATATTGCGTCCTCGTCACGACAATCTTTTATCTTGTTATTGACAAGGAGGAATCTGGCCCAGAAGTGGTGGTCCGTTTCCTGAGACTGCTGTTTTATGCTCATGAGAGTGTCTATATCCGGGTCGGTGGGTGGAATTAAATCTGAACCCTGACCTGACCGACTATCCGGAGTCTGACGACCTTCCGGGGTTAACAGTCCGGGTTCCTGAATATCTTCTGATTGTTTAGGACCGTCGTCCGATGCTATGTTCGGAGGGATGCTCGCATCCTTTCGCGGGTGGGTATCCGACTCTTCCTAATCGGCAATCCGAACATAGTCCGTCTTTGGTATAGTAGAAGACTCGCCGTCCTGCTCAACGACTACCACAATCTGGTGGGTGACTGGTAGGATCTCGATTTCTCCTTGATCGGTTTTAGGCCCGATCCGATCGTAGTCTGTGGCTATTCCCAAAGCGGCGATGCGATCTAGGAGTTCTTTCAAAGATGAAAAATCTGTCGGATCCATCTTCTTGGAGTGCTCGGAGTTGATGCTAAGGGGGTTTTCGTTGGCTCGAGAGGTCGTCGTCGGCCCAACGGCCCAAAGGGCGATCATAGTAAAGCCTCCCAACTAGAGGGTTTGGCCCGGGGCCAGAGCTTCCATGGAGGTGATGTTGTCTTTAAGGACAAGGCGAGCCATCGAGCCTTTCGTCGACGGCACATTGGAACTCTCAATGCAAGCACCAATGTCGGTGTCAAAACTGACGGATCTCGGGTAGGGGGTCCCGAACTGTGCATCTAGGACCGATCATAACAGGAGACGGGGGACACGATGTTTACCCAGGTTCGGGCCCTCTCTATGGAGGTAATACCCTACATCCTGCTTGATTGATCATGATGAATATGAGTGTTACAAGAGTTGATCTACCACGAGATCGTAATGGCTAAACCCTAGAAGCCTAGCCTGTATGACTATGGTAATGAGTATCTGTCCTTTCCGGACTAACCCCTCCGGTTTATATAGACACCGGGGGGGATCTAGGGTTACATAGAGTCAGTTACATAAGAAGGAATCTTCATATTCGGTTGCCAAGCTTGCCTTCCACGCCAAAGAGAGTCCAATCCGGACACAGGTACAGTCTTCGGCCTTCATGTCTTCACAGCCCATCAGTCCGGCCCATGGATAACAGGCCGGACGCCCGAGGACCCCTTAGTCTAGGACTCCCTCACCTGCCACGGGAGCTCCAGCCTGTGGCCCGACTTCGGGAGCGCGTCTAGTCTTGGTGCTCGAGCCCCAGGAGGGATGCTGGACCAAGGAGTTCAAGGAATACCTAATGCAAGGGATGCTGCTGGAGAAGGAGGAGGACGCGGAGCATATGGCCCGGCAAGCCACGACATACTGCATCCAGGACGGTGAGTTATACAGGAAGCGGTCAAATGATGTTTCACTGCATTGCATCTCCAGGGAACAGGGGAAAGAGCTGCTAGCCGACATAAACGGCGGGGACTGTGGGCACCACTCGTCGTCATGAACGCTCGTCGACTAGGCATTTCGTAGCGGATTCTACTAGCCTACGATGCTCAACGACGCAGCTGAGCTGGTGAGATCCTGCGAGGCTTGCCAATTCCATGCCAAGAAAATCCATCAGCCAGCTCAGGGCCTCCAGACCATTCCACTCGTGGGCGTTCGCAGTCTGGGGACTGGACATCTTGGGCCCGTTCCCTCGAGCGGCTGTGGGCTACCTACACCTCTATGTTGCCACGACAAGTTCACCAAGTGGGCGGAGGTGGAAGCCGCCCGCACCATCCCAACTGGCTCTGCGGTCAAGTTCGTCAAGGGCCTCGTGAGACGTTTTGGGGTCCCCAACCGCATCATCACCGATAATGGCTCGCAGTTCACCAGTAATCTCTTCAAAACATACTGCACTAACCTTGGAACGCAGATTTGCTATGCTTCAGTGGCGCACCCCCGGAGCAATAGCCAACCTGAACGCACCAACGCGGAGTTCCTGAGAGGCCTCAAGACCAGGACCTTCAAGAAGAAGCTCGAAGCCTGCGGCAGGGCTGGCACGACGAGCTGTAGTCCAAGCTGTGGTCCATCCGCACCACCTCCACCAAGCCCACGGGCGAGACCCCGTTCTTCCTCATCTACGAAGCAGAAGCGGTCCTCCCTCACGAGGTCAAGCATCGCTCCCCATGGGTCCTGGCGTTTGATGAGACACAACAGGACACCACGTGGGGGATGGACCTCGTGCTGGGGGAGGAACGCCACCGCGAAGCTGCACTACGGGCGGCAAGATACCAGCAGGCGCTGCGGCGGTACCACTGTCGGAGCGTCCGCTCTAGGATGCTCGAGGTGGGTGACCTCATCCTGAGGCGGGTGCTCTCCATGGAAGGGTTGCATAAGCTCTCACCCATGTGGGAGGGCCCGTTCAAGGTCGTCCATGTCTCCAGGCCTGGCGCCGCGCGCCTGGAGACATGGGACGGGGTACCCATCCAGAACACCTGGAACATCGAGCACCTCTGGAAGTTCTATGCTTGAAGAAAGGCCCAGCGCCTGTGAAGAAAGGCCCAACGCCTGTGAAGAAGGCCGAGTGCCTGTGAAGGTCTCCACTCGTGACACTCTCACGTAATAATGAGTGGGTCTGTACACACCCCAGAGTCTCAGGAGTGCCGCCCTCGGGCCTAGGGGGCTCCCTCCCACGTCCTAGTGGCAGAACCTAGCTCCGCGCTGGTGAGAAGACAAGAAGACTAGACTAGGTGTCGGACGCAGCTTTTCATTGAAGTTTGCTTCTGGTGTTCTTTGCTGATTTGGTTCCATTGCCTTCTGCATCTGTTTCCATCTTCAGTTTAGCTTATACTCTCTCTCGCATTCCTCACGGGGGGGCTAGACGGGCGCCCTCGTGAGCGTTTTTCCTTTTCTGCCTTTCGTCTGCTTTTCGCGAGGCACCCTCATTCGAGCCCACAAGCTGGCGCACCTCTCCTAATCCGTGCCCCTCGGGTACCGTGATACGAAGCGCTGGGTCAAGGCCAGTGGCGCCTGTGACCAAGGCTCGGGTGAACGATAAGCCTCTTAACGAATTTTTTGCAGTTCCTAAGCGCCTACTAGGCCAAGGAGGCCTCGACATGCACCAGGAAGCAAGCGCCTCGTGAGGAGGAGACAACTCCGAGAAAATAAAGCTATGTTATCTCTACATAAAACAACGATGTTGCGACACAACACAGGAACGATAAACATAGCATAATACTTGAGAAATCATAGTTTGTTACACGCCCCTTGGGGGCCCATACTGGCTTCTTTATTAATACAGGAAGGAAATGAAGAACAAAATAAAAGTGGCGCGTGCCCCTACAGCGGTTCTCGCGGGCGGGCTCTTGGCACCGTCCCGAGCTCAGCCAGACCCCTCCTCGCGCTTCATGGAGGCGCGGCGACGAGACGACCCACTGTCGCCTTCGAAGCGGGCGCGGCGGCTGGTCGTAACTACCACTGCTAGAGCTGTCGCCGGAGGAAGAGCCGCCGTAGCTGGACAAGATGTGGTCAGCACCAAGGGTGGGTTCGCCCTCATCCTCTTCACGACCATCGCCAAGGCCGAGCACCTCCTCGCCATCGTTGACCTCAGGGCAGCACCCGGCGCAGCGACCATCTTCCCCAAACACCCTAACGTAGAGGGTCGTGTCACTGTTATACTTGAAATGGAGGGTGCACCGCCTACCCAGGCCACGCGCGCGGGAAAATGCCTGCCAGCCGTGGGCCAGGGCTATGTTGCCCGCGACGGAGACCTCAATCGCGACCCAGGAAGCCCTGCTGCAGCAGCCGTCTGCGTGTAGCCAGAGCCCTGATAAGTCCATTTTCATCATGCTTTTATATTGATATTTATTGCATTATGGGCTGTTATTACACATTATGTCACAATACTTATGCATATTCTTTCTTAGTTTACAAGGTTTACATGAAGAGGGGGAATGCTGGCAGCTGGAATTCTGGGCTAGAAAAGGAGCAAATATTAGAGACCTATTTTGCACATCTCCAAAAGTCCTAAAACTCCACTGGAGCACTTTTCAGAATATATAAAAAATATTGGGTGCAAGAAGTACCAGAGGGGGGCCACCCACCAGCCACGAGGGTGGGGGGCGCGCCCCCTGCCTCGTGGGCCCCCTGGTGGCCCTCCGATGCCCATCTTTGGCTATATGGAGTCTTTCATCTGAGAAAAAATCATCAGCAAGCTTTCAGGAAGAAACTCCACTACCACATGGCGGAACATTGGCGGAACCAATCTAGGGCTCCAGCAGAGCTGTTCTGCCGGGGAAACTTCCCTCCGGGAGGGGGAAATCATCACCATCGTCATCACCAATGATCCTCTCATCGGGAGGGGGTCAATCTCCATCAGCATCTTAACCAGCACCTTCTCATCTCAAACCCTAGTTCATCTCTTGTATCTAATCCTTGTATCCAAACCTCAGATTGGTACCTGTGAGTTGCTAGTAGTGTTGATTACTCCTTGTAGTTGATGCTAGTTGGTTTACTTGGTGGAAGATCCTATGTTCAGATCCATTATGCATATTAATACCCCTTTGATTATGAGCATGAATATGCTTTGTGAGTAGTTACGTTTGTTCCTGAGGACATGGGAGAAGTCTTGCTATAAGTAGTCATGTGAATTTGGTATTCGTTTGATATTTTGATAAGATGTATGTTTTCATCCCTCTAGTGGTGTCATGTGAACGTCGACTACATGACACTTCACCATTGTTTGGGCCTAGAGGGAGGCAGTGGGAAGTAATAAGTAGATGATGGGTTGCTAGAGTGACAGAAGCTTAAACCCTAGTTTATGTGTTGCCTCGTAAGGGGCTGATTTGGATCCATATGTTTCATGCTATGGTTAGGTTTACCTTAATACTTCTGTTGTAGTTGCGGATGCTTGCAATGGGGGTTAATCATAAGTTGGATGCTTGTACAAGTAAGGACAATACCCAAGCACCGGTCCACCCACATATCAAATTATCAAAGTACCGAACGCGAATCATATGAACGTGATGAAAACTAGCTTGACGATAATTCCCATGCGAGCGCTTTCATTCATATAAGAGTTTGTCCAGGATTGTCCTTTGCTAAAAAAAGGATTGGTCCATCTTGCTGCACCGTATTTATTTTTATACTCGCTATTCGTTACAAATTATCTTATCACAAAACTATATGTTACCGATAATTTCAGTGCTTGCAGAGAATACCTTGCGGAAAACCGCTTATCATTTCCTTCTGCTCCTCGTTGGGTTCAATACTCTTACTTATAGAAAGGACTATGATAGATACCTTATACTTGTAGGTCATCAAGACTCTTTTTTGGCGCCATTGCCGGGGAGTGAAGCGCCTTTGGTAGGTGGAGTTTGGTAAGGAAAAATTTATATAGTGTGCTAAAATTTACTGTCACTTGTTACTATGGAACATAATCCTTTGAGTGGTTTGTTCGGAGTATCTTCACCTCGTCCGGAACCACAATTAGTTACCCCTCAACCTACTGAACCTACTGAAAATGTTTACTTTGAAATTACTTCGGGTATGATAGAGAAACTGCTGGCTAATCCTTTTGCAGGATATGGAACATTACATCCCGATTTACACTTAATCTATGTGGATGAAGTTTGTGGATTATTTAAGCTTGCAGGTATGCCCGAGGATGTTATCAAGAAGAAGGTCTTCCCTTTATCTTTGAAGGGATATGCATTGACATGGTATAGGCTATGTGATGATATGGGATCATGGGACTATAAGCGATTGAAATTGGAATTTCACCAGAAGTTTTATCCTATGCATCTTGTTCATCGTGATCGTAATTATATATATAATTTTTGGCCTCGCGAAGGAGAAAGCATCGCTCGAGCTTGGGGAGGCTTAAGTCAATGTTATAATCATGCCCCAATCATGAGCTCTCAAGAGAAATGATTATTCAAAAATTTATGCTCGGCTTTCTCTCAGTAATCGCTCCATGCTCGATACATCTTGTACTGGATCTTTTATGATGAAGACTATTGAATTCAAATGGGATTTATTGGAAAGAATTAAACACAACTCCGAAGATTGGGATCTCGATGAAGGTAAGGAGTTAGGTATAACACCTAAGTTTGATTGTGTTAATTTTTTTATGGATACCGATGCTTTTCATTAATTTAGCACTAAATATGGACTTGACTCTGAGATAGTAGCTTCCTTTTGTGAATCCTTTGCTACTCATGTTGATCTCCCTAAGGAGAAGTGGTTTAAATATAATCCTCCCATTGAAGTAAAAGTAGTTGCACCTATTAAATTTGAAGAAAAGACTATCACTTATAATGATCCCGTTGTTCCTACTGCTTATGTTGAGAAACCACCTTTCCTTGTTAGAATAAAGGATCATGCTAAAGTTTCAACTGTAGTCAGCAAAAGTAATATTAGGACACACAAACCCCCTGAGCAAGTTAAAGTTGAACCTAATATTGCTATGATTAAAGAACTCTTGGCCGATAATATTGATGGGCATGTTATTTACTTCTGCAATCAAGCTGGTAGAATTGCTAGACCTGATGGTAAAAAGAAACATAGACCTGTTGTAGGCATGCCTGTTATTTCTATTAAAATAGGAGATCATTGTTATCATGTCTTATGTGATATGGGTGCTAGTGCAAGTGCAATACCTCGTTCCTTATACGAAGAAATTATGCATGATATTGCACCTGCTGAGATAGAAGATATCGATGTTACCATTAAGCTTGCCAATAGAGATACTATTTCACCAGTTGGGATTGTTAGAGATGTTGAAGTCTTGTGTGGGAAAGCTAAATACCTTGCTGATTTTCTTGTTCTCGGTTCCCCACAAGATGAATTTTTTCCCATTATTTGGTAGACCCTTCTTGAATACTGTTAATGCTAAGGTAGACTGCAATAAGGATATTGTTTCCATTGGTTTAGGGGATATGTCTCATGAGTTTAATTTTGCTAAGTTTCGTAGACAACCCCGTGATGTGGAATTGCCTAGTAAAGATGAAATTATTGGTCTTGCTTCTATTGCCGTGCCTCCTACTGACCCTTTTGAACAATATTTACTAGACCATGAAAATGATATGTTCATGAATGAAAGAAGGGAAATAGATGAATTATTCTTTAAACAGGGACCTATTCTGAAACACAACTTGCCTGTTGAAATCCTAGGGGATCCTCCTCCACCCAAGGGTGATCCCGTGTTGAGCTTAAACCATTACCTGATACTCTTAAATATGGTTATCTTGATGAAAAGAAGATAGATCCTGTTATTATTAGTGCTAACCTTTCAGAGAAGGAAGAAGAAAAATTATTGAAAACTCTGAAGAAGCACCGTGCTGCTATTGGATATACTCTTGATGATCTTAAAGGCATTAGCCCTACTCTATGTCAACCCAAAATAAATTTGGAGAAAGATGCCAAACCAGTTATTGATCACCAACGATGGCTGAATCCTAAGATGAAACAAGTGGTAAGAAAGGAAATATTAAAGATCCTCGAGGCAGGTATAGTTTATCCTGTTGCTGATAGTCAGTGGGTAAGTCATGTCCATTGTGTCCCTAAGAAGGGAGGTATTACGGTTGTTCCTAATGATAAAGATGAATTGATCCCACAAATAATTATTACAGGTTATATGATGGTAATTGATTTCCGCAAATTAAATAAAGCTACTAAAAAGATCATTACCCTTTGCCTTTCATTGATCAAATACTAGAAAGATTATCCAAACATACACATTTTTTGCTTTATAGATGGTTACTCTGGCTTCTCTCAAATACCTGTGTCAGCTGATGATCAAGCAAAGACCACTTTTACATGCCCTTTCGGTACCTTTTATTATGGACGTATGCCTTTTGGTTTATGTAATGCGCCTTCTACCTTTCAAAGATGCATGATGGCTATATTCTCTGACTTTTGTGAAAAGATTTGTGAGGTTTTCATGGATGATTTCTTCGTTTACGGATCCTCTTTTGATGATTGCTTCAGCAACCTTGATTGAGTTTTGCAGAGATGCAAAGAAACTAATCTTGTCTTGAACTAGGAGAAGTGCCACTTTATGGTTAATGAAGGTATTATCTTGGGGCATAAAATTTCTGAAAGAGGTATTGAAGTTGACAAAGCTAAAGTTGATGCTATTGAAAAGATGTTGTGTCCTAAGGACATCAAAGGTATAAGAAGTTTTCTGGGTCATGCCGGTTTTTATAGGAGGTTCATTAAGGACTTTTCAAAAATTTCCCGGCCTTTGACTAATCTATTACAAAAATATATTCCTTTTGTCTTTGTTGATGAGTGTGTAGAAGTATTCGAAGTACTTAAGAAAGCTTTGATTTCTGCACCTATTATTCAGCCACATGATTGGAATTTACCCTTTGAAATTATGTGTGATGCTAGCGATTATGTTGTAGGTGCTGTTTAGGACAAAGAGTTGATAAGAAGCTGAATGTTATCCAATATGCTAGTAAAACTCTAGATAGTGCCCAGAGAAATTATGCTACTACTGAAAAAGAATTCTAGCAGTTGTTTTTGCTTGTGATAAGTTCAGACCTTATATTGTTGATTCTAAAGTAACTATTCACATTGATCATGCTGCTATTAAATACCTTATGGAAAATAAAGATGCTAAACCTAGACTTATTAGATGGGTTCTCTTGCTACAAGAATTTGATTTGCATATTATTAATAGAAAGGGAGCTGAGAATCACGTTGCAGACAACTTGGCTTGGTTAGAGAATGTTCTTGATGATCCACTACCTATTGATGATAGCTTTCCTGATGAACAATTAGCTGTCATAAATGCTTCTCGTACTGCTCCGTGGTATGCTGATTATGCTAATTACATTGGTGCTAAATTTATACCACCTAGTTCACATACCAGCAAAAGAAAAAGTTCTTCTCTGATTTAAGACATTGCTTCTGGGATGACCCACACCTTTATATAGAATGAGTAGATGGTGTTATTAGACGTTGTGTACCTAAGCATGAACAGGAACAGATCCTACGCAAGTGTCACTCTGAAGCCTATATGGAGAGCACCATGCTGGAGATAGAACTACACACAAGGTATTGCAATCCGGTTTTTATAGGCCTACTCTCTTCAAGGATGCCAGTAAGTTTGTCTTATCTTGTGATGGATGTCAAAGAATTGGTAATACTAGTAGACATCAAGAAATGCCTATGAGCTATTCACTTGTTATTGAACCATTTGATGTTTGGGTCTTTGATTATATGGGACCTTTTCCTTCCTCTAATGGGTATACACATATTTTAGTTGTTGTTGATTACGTTACTAAGTGGGTAGAAGCTAACTAGTAGTGCTGATCATAACACCTCTATTAAGATTCTTAAAGAAGTTATTTTTCCGAGGGTGGAGTCCCTAGATATATAATGACTGATGGTGGTTCACATTTTATTCATGGTGCCTTCCGTAAAATGCTTGCTAAGTATGATGTTAATCATAGAATTGCATCTCCATATCATCCACAGTCTAGTGGTCAAGCAGAAATTAGCAATAGAGAGCTCAAATCAATTTTGCAAAAGACTGTTAATAGATCTAGAAAGAATTGGTCCAAGAAACTTGATGATGCATTATGGGCTTACAAAACTGCATACAAAAATCCTATGGGTATGTCTCCGTATAAAATGGTTTATGGTAAAGCATGTCACTTACCTCTTGAACTAGAACATAAGGCATATTGGGTTATCAAAGAGATCAACTATGATTTCAAACTTGTCGGTGAGAAGAGGTTATTTGACATTAGCTCACTTGATGAATGGAGAACCCAAGCCTATGAAAATGCCAAGCTGTTTAAAGAAAAAGTTAAAAGATGGCAAGATAAAAGGATACAAAAGCGTGAGTTTAATGTAGGTGATTATGTATTGCTATACAACTCTCGTTTAAGATTTTTTGCAGGAAAACATCTCTCTAAATAGGAAGGCCCATACGTCATCGAGGAGGTCTATCGTTCTGGTGCCATAAAAATCAACAACTTCAAAGGCACAAATACGAAGGTGGTGAACGGTCAAAGAATCAAGGGAAAACTTTGTTTTTGCCACTCTAGTTTTTGCCAACTTTGCTTATGCCACTCTAGAATTTGACATCTCGCTTTTGCCACTCTTAGCTTTTGATAATACATCAATTTTTCCATTCTGTGGCAAAAACGATAATTTTATATTTCACTTTTGCCACTCTTAGCTTTTGACATGTATCACAATTGCCACTCTATTTTTTTTGCTTTTGCCATGGAATGGCAAAGGTGATATATTGTCAAAAGCTAAGTGTGGCAAAAGTGAAATGTCAAATTCTAGAGTGGCATAAGCAAAGTTGGCAAAAAACTAGAGTGGCAAAAACAAAAATTTCCCAAGAATCAAACATTATATCTTAGGTAATCCCATAAATGTTGAAACTAATATTATTGAAACTATAACCCCGGAGGAATACATAAGAGACACTTTCCGGAACGTTTTAGACTCCGAAAAGGAATAGGTACGTGGTACGGTAAGTAAACCGACTCCAACACAGTTTTAATGGCAATTATTCTCCATTTTGGAATATTTAAGAAAATAGGAAAGTAAGAAGCACACCGAAAAGGACAAGAGGCTTCAACGAGGCTGGAGGGCGTGCTCTACCCCCTGGGTGCGCCCCCCTTCCTTGTGGGCACCTCGTGTGCTCTCAGACTCCATTTTCTTGCATGATACTTCCTTTGGTCGGTAAAAATTCACTATATAATCTCCCGAAGGTTTTGACCATCGTATCACGCAAAAATCTCCTGTTCTTGTTTCGAGCTGTTTTCTGCCAGGGTTGTCAAGGCCAACCATCATGTCATCTCCCTCCTCCTCCAACAATGAGGGTAACGATACTTGGCTAATGAAGATAGAGCTGAAGAGAGAAGAACCCGGAGAGATCAACAAGGATGATGGGATCAAGAAGGCCATGGGGGGTCAAGTGCCGGCAGTAGCAGAAGAAGACATCCTTCCACCTCACCACAATCTCTTTACCCCAACGGAGATTGAGGCTTTCAATATGATTGAGTTAGCTTGTATTCGAAACAAGTATCTCATAAGTAAAAATATTTTGTTGAAGAAGCATATCATCGACTCAAGGGCATTATCCGCAAATTGGAGGATCTCTTATGCTCGATGTGCGACTACCCATCATCACCAACACCTTCTTCACCAACAAAGAAGAACTGATCATCGGGTATGGGCACTCCCCTTGGCAACTGCCAAGCTTGGGGGAGTGCCCCGGTATCGTATCGTATCACCGTCACTTTTATCTTTACCGTTTTTCTTAGTTCAATGCTTTTGATAATATATTGATCTAGTAGAATAAAGTTTTAGTACGATCTAGTTGTGAGTTTTTCTTTATGATCTTCTCATGTAATCAACTCCGTAAGCTATATATAATAAAGATTGGTGTTGAGTGAAGGGCTTGATTATTTTGCTATGATCTTGAGGGAATAGAATAAAAGATAATAAATAAAAAGATATAAAGAGATCATATAGATCTTATGGAGAGTAATGACTTCACATATAAAGAGTATGATGAATAAAAGTTGTTGAGAGTTGACAAACCTAGTTTTGGTCATCATTGCAATTAATAGGAAGTAATAAAGAAAGAGAGGTTTTCACATATAAATATACTATCTTGGACTTCTTTTATGATTGTGAGCACTCATTAAAATATGACATGCTAAACAGTTGACGTTGGACAAGGAAGACAACATAATGGGTTATGTTTTCTTACATCTGAGATAAATTATATTGTCATGGATCATCCAACATGCTGAGCTTGCCTTTCCCTCTCATTCTAGCCAATTTCTTTGCACCAAGTAGAGATACTACTTGTGCTTCCAAATATCCCTAAACCCAGTTTTGCCATGAGAGTCCACCATATCTACCTATGGATTGAGTAAGATCCTTCAAGTAAGTTGTCATCGGCGCAAGCAATAAAAATTGCTCTCTAAATATGTATGACTTATTAGTGTGGAGAAAATAAGCTTTATACGATCTTGTGATATGGAAGAAATAAAAGCGACGAACTGCATAATAAAGGTCCATATCACAAGTGGCAATGTAAAGTGACGTTCTTTTGCATTAAGATTTCGTGCATCCAACTATAAAAGTGCATGACAACCTCTCCTTCCCTCTGCGAAGGGCCTATCTTTTATTCTTGTCTTATACTTCAGGCATAGAATCATGGTGATATTCACCTTTCCTTTTTACATTTTATCCTTTGTCAAGCACAATGTGTTGGAAAGATCCTGATATATATAGCCAATTGGATGTGAGTTTTCATGAACTATTATTGTTGACATTACCCTTGAGGTGAAACGTTGGGAGGCAAAACTATAAGCCCCTATCTTTCTCTATGTCCGATTAAAACACCATACCCATAAATATTGCGTGAGTATTAGCAATTGTGAAAGACTAAATGATAGTTGAGTATGTGGACTTTCTAAAAAGCTCTTATATTGAATCTTTCCTATGTTATGATAAATTGCGATTGCCTCAATGACTGAGATTAGAGTTTGTTGGTTCTCCATGAAGTTTATGATTCATACTTGAAATTGTGATTGAATTGTTACATTAGCATAAGAGATCATATGACAATATATATATATATATATATATATATATATACGTATGTATATGTTACTGTTCTAAGAATGATCATGATGCCCTCATGTCCGTATGTTATTTCTATCGACACCTCTATCTATAAACATGTGGACATATTTTTCGATTTTGGCTTCCGCTTGAGGACAAGCGAGGTCTAAGCTTGGGGGAGTTGATATGTCCATTTTGCATCATGCTTTTATATCTATATTTATTGCATTATGGGCTGTTATTACACATTATGTCACAATACTTATGCCTATTTTCTCTTATTTTACAAGGTTTACATGAAGAGGGGGAATGCCGGCAGCTGGAATTCCGGGCTGGAAAAGGAGCAAATATTAGAGACCTATTCTGCACATCTCCAAAAGTCCTAAAACTCCACGGGAGCACTTTTCAGAATATATAAAAAATATTGGGCGCAAGAAGTAACAGAGGGGGCGACCCACCAGCCACGAGGGTGGTGGGCGCGCCCTACACCCCTGGGCGCGCCCCCTGCCTTGTGGGCCCCCTGGTGGCCCTCCGATGCCCATCTTTGTCTATATGGAGTCTTTCGTCCGAGAAAAAAAAATCATAAGAAAGCTTTCGGGAAGAAACTCCGCCGCCACGAGGCGGAACCTTGGCAGAACCAATCTAGGGCTCTGGCAGAGCTGTTCTTCCAGGGAAACTTCCCTCCGGGAGGGGGAAATCATCACCATCGCCATCACCAACACCAAAGATCCTCTCACCGGGAGGGGGTCAATCTCCATCAGCATCTTCGCCGGCACCATCTCATCTCAAACCCTAGTTCATCTCTTCTATCCAATCTTTGTATCCAAACCTTAGATTGGTACCTGTAGGTTGCTAGTAGTGTTGATTACTCCTTGTAGTTGATGCTAGTTGGTTTACTTGGTGGAAGATCATATGTTCAGATCCATTTTGCATATTAATACCCCTCTGATTATGAACATGAATATGCTTTGTGAGTAGTTACATTTTTTCCTGAGGACATGGGAGAAGTCTTGCTATAAGTAGTCATGTGAATTTGGTATTCGTTTGATATTTTGATAATATGTATGTTGTCATCCCTCTAGTGGTGTCATGTGAACGTCGAGTACATGACACTTCAACATTGTTTGGGCATAGAGGGAGGCATTGGGAAGTAATAAGTAGATGATGGGTTGCTAGAGTGACAGAAGCTTAAACCCTAGTTTATGCGTTGCTTCGTAAGGGGCTGATTTGGATCCATATGTTTCATGCTATGGTTAGGTTTACCTTCATACTTCTGTTGTAGTTTCAGATGCTTGCAATGGGGGTTAATCATAAGTGGGATGCTTGTCCAAGTAAGGACAGTACCCAAGCACCGGTCCACCCAAATATCGAATTATCCAAGTACCGAACGCGAATCACATGAACGTGATGAAAACTAGCTTGACGATAATTCCCATGTGTCCTCGGGAGCGCTTTCCTTCATAAAAGAGTTTGTCCAAGCTTGTCCTTTGCTACAAAAAGGATTGGTCCATCTTGCTGCACCTTATTTACATTTATTACTTTCTATTCATTACAAATTATCTTATCACAAAACTATATGTTACCAATAATTTCAGTGCTTGCAGAGAATACCTTGCTGAAAACCGCTTATCATTTCCTTCTGCTCCTCGTTGGGTTTGACACTCTTACTTATCGAAAGGACTACGATAGATCCCCTACACTTGTGGGTCATCAAGCTCGGGAGCTGAAGCCAGTTGCCGGCCGGGTTCTCCGACCAAACGACGAACTCCGGCAGCACCTCTTCCGAGTGGAAGCGTGGTCGGGGAGGTTGGGCGACCACGCCACGTCTCCCTTCATCAACATGACTGCCACGACCGGAGCGACCCTTGCCACACGAAGCAGCACCGTTGCGGCTGCGAGGGGCCGCGGCAGGGGTCGCGGTGTGCTTGCGAGGACGGTGCATCCATGCTTGGGCACCGGGGAGCCGGGCCCCTCACGAGGGGCCTTCCCCTTCTCCGCGGAGGAGAACCTCTTCGACGGCGCCATTGGTGTCGCAACTGGCGATGGAGCAAAGGGAGAGAAGCGAGCGCAATGGGAAAGATGGGCGACGAGGGCTCTACCCCCTCCCCATTTATAGCAGAAGAAGGCCAACCAGCGCCCCCCACGATCATAGGTAATGATGGTTTTTCCTAGCATGTAGGAGGGACTCGTCAAATCAGGCAGTTGCCGAGGCAACGTGGGGAAGAGGAGACGCCCACGTCCAATCAACCGCCATGCGTCGACCAAGGCCGCAGGCTATTGGGGCCTGCGGCGCTCCGCACTTGCCATTTGGCTTCGCCTCGAAGCCAATCCCGAGCGCGCCTTGGTCCCGGGGGCTACTGTCGGTGTTCTAGGAACGGGGGTCCCCAGACTTGCCTGCCTGCGGCCCACGGCTCTGCAAGCGGGCCCGTACGACCCATCTTCACCAACAAGCATTCAAGACCCTCATGAGGGGCCAAGCCTCGTGAGGCGGACGACACAAGACCTCCTTGGGAGTGGCCTCACCAGGCTGGCTCGCGGGGGCGGAGAGATCAAGGCAAGGCAAACCTCGCGAGGTTCCAATGACGTGAGCCATGACGATCGAGATCAGGCCGGCACCAGGTCGGCGCCAGCGCACAGTGTCCTTGTTTCCTCTTTGCTGCTAAGGAGGCAAGCACAGGCGAAAAGTACCGAGGCGTCAAGCAAAGGTTTCCACATCGGTGCAACGAGACCAAGACCAGTAGGACGGCAAGATGGAGGTCACCATGGAGCCCAAAGTGGCGTCACCACCAGAGCCTTTGGTAGGCGAAGACTGCTTTTATCAGGATAACTTGTACTAGATGTCCCCTTTCAAATTGGCCGTTGTTGGGTCCCTTGCTGCAAAATATTTGGGAGAGGACCATGGCCTCTATAAATAGGATTAGCCACCACAGTAGGAGGCGAGGAGAGCCTTTGCCATCTCAACTTGGACTAGATCCAACCCATCCTCACACCCACCAGGCACAAGAACACCTCGCCTCAGGAGGCTGTTCTTCCCCTTGTACTGTTCACCCTCAGCCCGAGAGGCAATCCACCACACCACACTGGAGTAGGGTATTACACCGCATCGGTGGCCCGAACCAGTATAAATCTTATGTCTCTTGTGTTGCGAGTTCATCGAGCTAAGTTTAGAGATCATGGAGAGGTTGAGGGCGTGATTTGGTAGGGGGAGATCTTCGCGCGCACCCCAGTGTTCGAACCTTGAGGGTTTTGTGGGAACTCGAGATACGATAGCATCACTCATAAGCTGTGTTTCACATATATTCCACCATAGAAATAGCCACTGTTAGCGTTATGCTAAAGTCCGTGTGCAACAATCGCTCCAAGGTTACAACTCCTTTCACAGATGAAAGCGGTGCGTATGAGGATCAAGTCTGGAGCACAAAGTGTACTACAGTCTTGCTTGCCTACTATAAATTTTCTGTTAAATAATGCAAAGTACTGAATTGCGGGAAAATGAATGCTCTTTATTATACCTTGTGTCACCCCATCGTCCCACCGTAACAAAGACTAGTCAAGGATGATTGGAACTCAGCCCTTGGCAGTTCGTCAAGTGAACCCCAGAATGGGAGTTTGCAGTGGTAAGCAAAATTTTCTAGTGAGATGGTAAATGGATTATCATAAAGCATAAACGACACCCTAGACTCACAGTGATGGACTTTAAATCCTTCAACAAATGATTCAGTAAGAATGTGGCATTGTTCGCACTTATCTGAAATGTAGGGACCGAGACCGGCATTGTGAACATATTGCTCAAATTCTTGCATAATGCCCACACTCATCATATACTCATCGCAAGGCCATAAGCATGTTTTGGTGGCGGCATCTCGTGTGGAACTTTCACTTGGTTCAACATATGACCGACGAGCAGAGCTGTCACTAGAAGATGCCCCCGAGAACTCCTTCCAAAAAGGTTCATCATGTTCACGTACAATTTTCTATAAAATTTGGAGTGACAAAAATTTATCAACAAAACTTAATAAGATTGATAGCAACTAATCATAGGGATACATAGAGGCCATAGCAAGCATTCAAACTACTTAGAACTCTAAGAATTCAACATGCAAGCTCATCTGTAGCATCACCAAGAGTAGCTAATTATTCAAAATATAAACCACTAAAACAAAAACTAATTGGACAAACAGTGGAGTCACATACAAAGCAACAATCCCCTAAAACAGTTTCAGAAACGAACCTTCGAGCAAAGAGATCGAAATTCGCGGGCTTTGAGAGCAAGAACATGAGAGAGAGAGAGAGACAGAGCTAAGGGGAATTTTTTCTGGAGGTAAGTGACGATGTGGTGTAAAGAGATAAGTGAGGGGTCCCACATGGGGACCACAACCCACCAGGGCGTGCCTGGGGGTCCTGGCGCGCCCAGGTGGGTTGTGCCCACCTGGTGCACCTCCCTCTGATGTTATTTGCACCAAAAATTCAGAAAAAAATCATATTAAATTTCCAGGGCATTCTGAGAACTTTCATTTTTGGGTCATTTTTTTATTGCATGGGAAAAATCAGAAGACAGAGAAAACATGGCATTTTATTTTATTAAACTAATAAAAACAGGAAACAAAAGTTAGGGACAGAAGGTAGTGCTTACTAAATTCATCAACTTCATACCGCTCAAAAATGATCTATTAATAAGTTTGATGAAGTCTTATTAACAACCACTTTCGATTAGCATGAAACCGAAGAACTTTCGTAAATCACTAAGTTACCTCAATGGGTATATGAATGTCCCCAACAATAAGCATTTCATATTTCTTTTTGACAGTAGGTAGAGGTATTTAGGAACTTCCAATAGTGATTGTTGGAGATTTTTCAATAACATTAATACCATTCACTTGGAATTGTTTCTTTTATCAAAAGTGCACTGTATGCTCATTACCATTGATATTAAAAGTGACCTTGCTTTTATTGTAATCAATATCAACCCTGCAGTATTAAAGAAGGGTCTACCAAGGATAATCGACATGTTGTCGTCCTCGGGCATCTCAAGTATAACAAAGTCAGTCAAAATAGTAACATTAGCAATAACAATGGGCACATCCTCACAAATACCGATAGGTATGGCAGTTGATTTATTAGCCATTTGCAAAGATATTTCGGTAGGTGTGAGTTTATTCAAATCAAGTCTTTTATATAAATAGAAGGGCATAACACTAACACGAGCTCCTAAATCACACAAAGCGGTTTTCACATAATTCTTTTTGATGGAGCAAGGTATAGTTGGTATTCCCGGATCTCCATGTTTTCAGGTACTCCATCTATAAAAGTATAATTAGCAAGCATAGTGGAGATTTCAGCTTACGATATTTTTCTTTTATTGGCGATGATGTCTTCCATATACTTTGCATAAGGAGGCATTTTCAAGATATCAGTCAAGCGAGTACGCAAAAAGACTGGCCTCAACATTTCAGCAAAGTGTTCAAATTCTTCATCATCATTCTTTTTAGTTGACTTAGGTGGAAAGGGCATAGGTTTTTGAACCCACGGTTCTCTTTCTTTACCGTGTTTTCTAGCAACAAAGTCTCTTTTGTCATAGCTTTTATTGTTAGGTTGTGGGTTATCAAGATCAACAGGTGGTTCTATCTCAACATCATTGTCTGCTTCTTTATTATTTTTAGGTTGAGAGTCTTCATGAACCTCATCATTATCTTTTTCATTATCACTAGGTGAATGTTCATTACCAGACTGAGTTTCAGCATCAGAGTTAGAAACTTCATTATCATTGTCAGGAGCTTTTTCTATTTCAGGTTCACTAGAAGCATGCAAAGTCCTACCATTTTTCTTCTTCTTTTTCTTTTAGAAGGACTAGGTGTAGTGATGTTGTTCCTTTGTGAATCCTTTTCTATTCTTTTTGGGTGTCCCTCTGGATAAAGTGGTTCCTGAGTCATTTTACCTCCTCTAGTTGCAACTCTAACAGCAAAGTCATGTATATTATTATTCATTTCATCAAGAAGTTCTCTTTGAGATTTAGCAACTTGTTCTTACTAGGTTTGTACCATAGAAGCATGCTTTCCAGCACCTCTAACATCATTTGAGATTCTAAATAACAAGTCACACAAGTGAGCAATCATATCAGAATTGTATTTCAATTGTTTCATAACATTTGCATTGAAGTGATCTTGTTTTCTAATATAGTTTTTAAAATCATAAAGGCATTAGCTAGGATGCATATTGTGAGGATTGTCATTATCACTGAATTTCATAAGAGAATTTACCTCTACCACCTTAGGCAATGGTGGTGTATTAAGCCCATGTATTTCTTTGATAGGATGTAATTTTTAACATCCTCAGCTTTAATACATTTTTCCTTCATAGATTTCTTTACCTCTTGCATATCTTCAAGACTGAGATATAATATACCCCTCTTCTTCGGAGTGGGTTTAGGCGGTGGTTTAGAAAAAGTTCAATCATCATAATTTTTCAATATGTTATTAAATAATTCCTCAGCTTGTCCAACAGTTCATTCCCTAAAAACACAACCATAACAACTATCTAGGAAATCCCTAGAAGCATCGGTTAGTCCATTATAGAAGATATCAAGTATTTCATTTTTCTTAAGAAAAGCATTAAGTAATTGGCAAAGCCTCCCCCAAGCTTGTGGGAGACTCTCTTCTTTAATTTGAACAAAGTTAAATATTTCTTGCAAGTTAGCTTGTTTCTTATGAGCAGGGAAATGTTTTTCAGAGAAGTAACAAATCATATCCTGGGGACTATGGACACAACCAGGAGCAAGAGTATTGTACCAAGCTTTAGCATCAATCTTTAATGAGAACGTAAATAATCTGAGAATAAAATAATAGCGAGTTTTCCCATCATGAGTAAAAAGGGTGGCTATGTCATTCAACTTAGTAAGATGTGCCACAACCATTTCAGTTTCATAACCATGGAAAGGATCAGATTCAACCAAAGTAATTAACTCTGGGTCGATAGAGAATTCATAATCCTTATCATCAATAAATATAGGTGAAGTAGCAAACTTAGGATCACATTTAATTATAGCATTCAGAGATTATTCTTTATACTTGCGTAATAATGTCTCTAGATCATCTCTATCCCTACAAGGAAGAATATCTCTAGTTGTCTCCTCATTCATAACATAACCTTCCGGTACCTTAGGCAATTCATATCTAGGAAGGCTAGTTCTAGCAGGTGTTTCAGGAGATTCAGTATCAAGCTCATCATCAGATTCAACAAGTTCATGTTGTATTACTCTACAATTTGTTTATCAAGAAATTCTTCAAGTGACACATCATCATTATCAAGCAAGGTACTAGCATCATCATAAGCATTATCCATAGCAGAAGTAGCATCATCAATAACTTGCGACATATCAGAATTGATATCATGTGGTGGTGTTGCAAGTTTACATGCAATAGAAGGTGAATCTAAAGCAGAACTGGATGGCAGTTCCTTACCTCCCCTTGTCTTTGAGGGAAAAACCTTAGTCTTAGCATCCTTCAGATTCTTCATAGTGATAATATGATAATAATCCCAAGTGACTCAACAAATATAGCTATGGTCCCTGGCAACGGCGTCAGAAAAAGGTCTTGATAACCCACAAGTATAGGGGATCGCAACAATTTTCGAGGCCAGAGTATTCAACCCAAATTTATAGATTCAACCCAAGGGGAGCCAAAGAATATTTGAAGGTATTAGCAGCCGAGTTGTCAATTCAACCACACATGGAGATTAATTATCTGCAACAACGTGATCAGTAGCAAAGTAATATGATAGTTTTGATAGTAGTAGCAGTAGCAATAGTAATGGTAACAGTAATAGCAATAGTTTTGTAACAAGTGCAACAGTAACGATATCAGTAGTAACTTAGCAAGAACAATATAAGATAAATTTGAAGGCTTTGGATCGGTGACTTGTTGGATGATATTCATCATGAGACAGTTATAACCTAGGGCGATACGGCACTAGCTCTAGTTTGTCAATATAATGTAGGCATGTATTTCGTAAATAGTCATACATGCTTATGGAAAGAACTTGCATGACATCTTTTGTCCTACCCTCCTGTGGCAGTGGGGTCCTATTGGAAACTAAGGGATATTAAGGCCTCCTTTTAATAGAGAACCAGAACAAAGCATTAACACACGGTGAATACATGAACTCCACAAACTATGGTCATCACCAGGAGTGGTCCTGACTATTGTCACTCCGGGGTTGCTGGATCATAACACGTAGTAGGTGACTATAACTTGCAAGGTCGGATCTAGAACATGGATATAATGGTGATACCATAAATGGTTCAGATCTGAAATCATGGCACCCGGGCCCAAAGTAACAAGCATTAAGCATAGCAAAGTCATAGCAACATCAATCTTAGAACATAATGGATACTAGGGATCAAGCCGTAACAAAACTAACTCGATTACATGATGAATCTCATCCAACTCCTCACTGACTAGCGGGCCTATGAAGGAATTACTCACTCCCCGTGGGGAGCATCATGTAATTAGCAATGGAGAAGGGTTGGTGATGACAAAGAACGTAGACCCCCCTCTCTAGAGTCCCAAAAGGACTCCAGATCTAGCCTATCGATGAAGAACAGGAGGTGATGGTGGTTCTGTCTCATGGGTCGCGATAATTCTTCCTCCGTGATTTTTTTCTAGAAAAATACGATTTTATAGTGTCGGTTTCAGGGTCTGCAGGGCCACCAGGTGGGGACAACCCACCTGGGCGCGCCAGGAGAGGGGGCATGCCCTGGTGGGTTGTGCCCACCCGGGTGCCCCTCTCCGGTTGGTCTTAGCTCCAGAAATTCTTGTTTATTGTATAAAAATTCCTCGCAAAGTTTCGTTCCATTCTGAGAACTTTTATTTCTGCACAAAAACAACACCATGGTAGTTATGCTGAAAACAGCGTCAGTCCGGGGTTACTTTCATTCGAATCATGCAAATTAGAGTCCAAAACAAGAGGAAAAGCATTAGGAGAAGTAGATCCATTGGAGACGTATCAGCGCCACGTGGTGCTCAGGAGCCAAAGTGACCTAACTTGCCAAGCGCGCGATGGGACAGCACGACGGGATATGGCCCACCACTGCGCGCCCTCGGCCCACGCGTGCGGATTTATTGCGGCGTCCATGAGTCGCTTGCCATCCTTGAGGCATTTATTGCGTGCGAATGTGCACACTTATTGCGGGGAAGTGGGAAGGGCGAGCGCAAATGATCACACTTCACCACGTTTGAGCTGTGGCTTATAAGTTGGGAGGACGGGCAGCGGAAATCATTCTCGCTCGCGCTCCCCTGCCTCCTCGTCCTCCTTCTGCTTCTTGCAACTGCCACACGCTGCCATGCCCGCTGCTTCGAGCAGAGCTTCGCTGCCCATCTTCTCTTCTCTTTCTTGCTCCGCCTCGTCTCGCTGATAGCGCTCCCGTCGGGCATGTGGATGGGCTCTTCCATCACCGTGGAGGATATCGCGTACCTCCGCTCCACCAGGCGCTTGATGAGGGAAACAAAGGTTGTCGTGTGCCTGCCGGAGGGTGAGCGGGAGCCACGACCGGAGGGGACGGAGCACGTGGTCTTCTACCCGCACTTCAAGTGCGGGTTTGGCCTCCCCGCAAGCCACTTCTTCCACACCTTCCTGTAGTTCTTTGGGCTCCTGCCCCAACTTCTTGGCGTAGGCGCCATCTTGCAGCTCTCCGGATTCGTCACCCTGTGTGAGGAGTACTTGGGGGTCGAACCCACGATTGATCTCTAGGTGCGCCTCTTCACCTTGAAGCAGTAGGGCCTAATGGCCAGGGAGATGTCTGAGGGAGTCCCAGATTAAGGGGTCCTCGGGCGTCCGACATGTTGGACATGGGCTGGACTGATGGGTTGTGAAGATACAAGACAGAAGACTCTCTCCCGTGGGGACTCTCCTTGGCGTGGATGGCAAGCCTGGCGTTTAGATATGAAGATTCCTTTCTCTGTAACTGACTTTGTACAACCTTAGTACCCTCCAGTGTCTATATAAACTGGAGGGTTTAGTCCGTAGAGGCAATCATAATCATACAGGCCAGACTTCTAGGGTTTTAGCCAATACCATCTCATGGTAGATCAACTCTTTTAATCCTCATACTCATCAATATCAATCAAGCAGGACGTAGGGTATTACCTCCATCACGAGGGCCCGAACCTGAGTAAAACATCGTGTCCCCTGCTTCCTGTTACCACCGACCTCAGACGCACAGTTCGGGACCCCCTACCCAAGATCCACCGGTTTTGACACCGACATTGGTGCTTTCATTGAGAGTTCCACTGTGTCGCCGTCAGAAGGTTTGATGGCTCCATCCACCATCTGCAATGATGCTGCCATAGGGGAGGCTTTTCTTCCCGGCCAGATCTTCGTATTTGGCGGCTTCGCACTGCGGGCCAACTCGCTTGGCCATCTAGAGCAGATCAACATCTACGCCCCATGTCACCAGATTAGTTTTGGAAACATGGATTATGTTGCTGATATCCAAGGAGACTTGATCTTCCAAGGATTTGTGCCCTCAATCTCCACTCTGGCCTTAGATCCAAAGCGTATCACCAGGTCCGAAGACGGGCTCCCTGAGCTCGCCGGACTATCTGCGGCCACTAAGCCCATTGTGGGAGAGCTGGGGGAAGTTGTGTCGCTGGCAGCCATCATGGAGCTAGAACCTTCTCCGGAGATGGGTTCCGAATCCTCGTAGTCAGCATCACATGAGTTTGGCCAAGGAGTCTCCCTCTCGCCGCACTCCACGGGCTCTCTACTCTCGGGCCAAACCTTGACTTTAAGCGAGGCCCTGGACCTAATGTGATCCCTTGTCATTATAGAGGAGCGACGTCCGAACCGTGCCCAGCCCGGACTAGGGGCTGAGAGCAGGGAATTTTACGTCCCACCCACCACCCACTTTATGGCCACTGTCGATAACTTAACAGACATGCTCGACTACGACTCCGAAAACATTGACGGTATGGACGACGATGCCGGAGAAGAGGAGGCCCAAAACTCGCCGTTTACCGGATGCAGGACGCCACCTCCCCGTATGATGTATACATGGTGGATACACCCAAAGAGGCTAACGACAATGACAAAGAAGACCCAGTCGAGGATAAACCTCATGAGATACAACCAAAGTGCCGACGACGCCACTCTAAATCACGCCGCAACAAAGACAGTAATACCGACACGAGAGGCAACAATATTCCGGATGATGCCGAAACCAAGAAAACCCCGTCGAGAAAAACTTTGAACAAAACGATCGGGAGGATGGGCAAGTTAGCCCCTATGAGCAGGCTGCAAATGAAGAATCAAAGGATAGTAATTACCTTCCACCCTTCGAGGATGAGGTGAGCCTCGGCGATTAAGACTTTATCATGCCTGAGGAACCTCTCGAGCAAGAGCACTTTAAGCAACAGCTAATAGCCACTGCAAGGAGCCTGAAAAAGAAACAACAAAAGCTTCAAGCTGATCAAGATCTACTCAATGACAGATGGACTAATGTCCTGGCAGCCGAGGAATACAGCCTTGTGCGCCCAACCAAAAGTTACCTGAAGCGCAAACTACTACCTCAATTCAACGACGAGGCACGCAAGCCCGTACCAGCAGCGCGTAATACGGCTGACCGACCACCACGTGGCGAACACTAGCCCACCCCACTTCACCATAAAGGTAAAGATAAAACAGCTCGGGAATATACATATAACTTGTGGCAGGACTTGAAGAATAAAGCAGGTCCGGCCAGATCGATCTACAGATTGTGGGGGCCTGCCCGGGTGCGCGACTACGGCTATCAAGCCAAACATGACAAGCACAATCACGTCCATGCCGAAAACCGCAGAGGTACTCCATCCGAACTACGTCGCGATCTGGCCTGATATAGAGGCGCCGCACACCCCCTCTACTTCACTGATGAAGTAATGGAACATGAATTCCCATAAGGGTTTAAACTCGTGAACATCGAATCATATGATGGGACAACAGACCCCGCGGTATGGATCGAAGATTTTCTTCTCCACATTCATATGGTTCGCGGTGATGATGTTCATGCCATCAAAAACCTCCCACTAAAACTCAAGGGGCCATCTCGGCATTGGTTGAACAGCCTGCCCGAAAATTCCATTGGCAGCTGGGAAGACTTGGAAGACGCCTTCCGCGATAACTTCCAAGGTACATATGTCCGACCTCCAGATGCTGATGACCTAAGTCAAATTATCCAGCAGCCCGGGGAGTCAGCCATGAAGCTCTGGATGAGGTTCTTAATTAAAAAGAACAAAATTGTCGATTGTCCGGAAGCTGAAGCCCTTGCGGCCTTTAAACATAGCGTCCGAGACAAATGGGTCGCCCGCCACCTCGGACAAGAAAAACCAAAATCCATGGCAGCCCTTACCGCTCTGATGACCCGCTTTTGCACGGGAGAGGACATCTGGCTCGCTCGTAGAAGCAACAACACAAGTGATCCAGGCACTTTCAGAGTTTGAGACGCCAACGGCAAGCCACGACGCAATAAACACAAGCATCAAAATAATAATGAAGGAACGCAAGACAAGGCGGTCAATGCCAGATTCACCGGCTCCAAACCCGGTCAACGGAAAAAGCCATTCAAGGCAAACAGAGACGGACCATCCAATCTAGACAAGATACTGGATCGACCCTGCCAAATTCATGGCACTCCCCCTAAACCAGCCAATCATACCAACAGAAGCTTTTGGGTCTTCAAACAAGCTGGCAAGCTTAATATCAAACACAAGTGGAAGGGGCCGCCCAATGACAGCGACTACGAAGAGACTCGCCAACCGAACACCGGGGGTCAGAAGCAATTTCCCCCCGAAGTAAAAACATCAAACATGGTACACGTGATGCACATCCCTACGGGGAAGCGCAAGAGCACTACGGGACGCCTACGCCATAGAGCCAGTCGCCTCAAAATCTAGCCAATGGGTGGCCTGCCCGATCACTTTTGATCACAAAGACCACGCAGCCAGTATCCGTCACGAAGGTTCGGCAGCTCTGGTCCTCGACCCAATTATCGATGGGTTCCATCTCATGAAAGTCCTTATGGACGACGGTAGTAGCCTTAATCTACTCTACCAGGACACTGTCCACAAAATGGGCATTGATCCTTCAAGAATCAATCCCACCACAACTTCCTTCAAGGGAGCAGTACCCGGCATAGAAGCTCACTACACGGGTTCAATTACATTGGAAGTCGTTTTCAGCCTTGACCTTGGATATTGTCTCATTCCGCAGTAGCTACCATGCACTGCTCGGGTGTATCGTTTTGCTCGTTTTAACGCGGTCCTACACTATGCTTATCTAAAGCTTAAGATGCCCGGTCCATGCGGTGTCATCACGATAAATGGAAACAGGGAACACTCCCTCCGTACATAGGAGCATACTACGGCTATTGCAGTTGAAGTAAAAAGCGGCCCCATCAAGCCGCGTATCTCATCAGCCATCAAGCCGCTGGTCTCTATTAAATAGGACCGATCAATCTCAGAGCTGGATTAGCAGTTCAGCCTGTGTCGTTCGCCTCATATAGCTGTGTAGTTTGTGCCGCACATACATAATTATGCAGTTAAAATACCCTGTTCATTGGGGGAGGAAGAATACGGACAGGCCTACAATGCGCTCCACACTCCCATAGCCCCTTTCCCCTTTTTTCTAACTATCATCTATCTTTTACCACAGGCGACTCAAAGCCTGGTCATCTTATGGACTCTTTCTAAGTTCGGCTTTGTACAGATAACCACAGGCTATTCCAGCCAAGGACTTCTTTCGCAGAGGCAAGGCAACGCAGACGTGCGACAGGAGGTCCAAATAATTTTTTGTAGACCGCACTCTTTATTTGAAACCTGTAAAGTGCCTTTTTCCTCAGCCTTCGACCCCGACATGTTAAATAGTCCGGGTAGTGGTGTTATAATCTGAAAGATTGTGTTTGACATGTCAATCAGATTCCAGTGAACATAGTCCATATTCAGTATTTGCTTCTCCTAAGAACTGAATTTTGCTTCTTCGGTTGTTTCATGCACGCACCTCGGCACAAATTGCCAGGGGCTCGATACGGCAACATATGAGTTGCCGACAAGTCCGAACAGCTTTATAGCATACTTCGGCTTCACCAGTTTGGCCTTATATGCATCAGCTCCGAATCATGTCTTTGGGCAATAGTTGGGTTGCCCGGCTCCTGTGCTTACTACCTTATGTTCCGCCCTATCGTCTAAGGTAGTAAAGGGAGAACTACTGCGATTGTGTTTCCGGTTCATCTGGTCAAGCACCTCAGTAGAGAAAGCCAAAAACTGGCTGTCATGATGCGGCGAGAGCTGGCCAACCACTCGATGACTTATGAGAATCTTTCGCGATTCCTTCTGTATTACAGGAAGGACCATTCTTCTGGTCACCTATGCAACGCACTGTATTCGGATGACCGCGTACATACCAGGGGCTATATCATAGACCCACCATCAAACTCCTATGGCTAAGTGAAAGTGTTAAAGCCCTATAGTCTTATTGCCTAGTTCGCTGCATTGGCACCTCCTTCATGGACCAAGACGTTGGGTCAAGAGTGATCAAGTTCTTTTATGAACACCGCCGTATTATATGCAAGGGGGCTAAAGCAGACTACTGGAAAACTTTTAGATTATACAAAAAAACGGCCGCACAGGTATTGCAGCAAAGAGTCCACCCGATGGCCTTCATCTTTGCCCAATACGTCTTGACGCGGGCAAGGGCCATCTGTGCACCTTCAATGCACGTTGACCGCTTAACGGCGTCGATACGCGGCACCGCATCAACAAGTCGTTGTACCAAAGCGAAATAACTATTCGCAACAGGATCAGTCGGCCAAAGCCGAACCACGACGTCCTTCATGGAAGATCCTGATATTTTGTGGAGCTTGACCCACTGGGCCATCTGTTCGTTCAGCAACAGCGGACGTTTTGGCATGCTGAATTGTGACTAGAAAAGCTTCTCCATCGCACGTCCTTCTCGCGCTTGGTAAAACCGCGCCGCATCGGAGACACTCTTCGGCAAGTCCAAGAATGCGTCTGGAGAACTCCACATTTGATTAAGCGGGGCATACTTCGGATCACCGAATCTAGTCTGTAATAAGAAGGGCTTACCGGCCACTATCTCCCCAGCTTGCCGGATCTCCTCTCGAGCCGCTATAGACTCGGTCCGTGGTTCCCTCGCCTCTTGTAAGGCCTTGCCGAGATCGGTCATTTTGACTTTGTTATCCTTTTCGAGAAATTTACATCGGACAGTAGCATCCTTTAGCTCGCACGCCATGGTAGATATTCTCTCCTTGCACTGGCGCCGAGCAGCCTGTTCGTCTTTTAACTCAGCAGCTGCCTTCTTGGCAACCGCATTACTCATCATGGTTTGCTCCTTGGCCTGGATGAGCTCAGCCCGCAGGGTCTCAACCGCGGCAGCACCATCCGTATTAATGCATATCTCAGTATATAATTCTCAGCTTTATGCTCATATTCTTATACATACATATACTGACTGCCTCAAAACAAACCTTGCACCTCGTTGAGCTGCCTGTTAATAAGCATGATGTCGTCATCCGCCACATTAAGTTTCCGCTTCAGATCTGCAACCTCTGTAGCACGGGCAGTCGCCACAGATGAAACAACCTGTGCTCCAATTAGTTAGATTATTTCCTGGGCATATCTTTTTTGATCCTCTAATCACCTCCTTTTGGACGCCAACCAGAGTCACTATCTATACATAGGTGCATTTTTGCATGTAGAGTGCAATTGAAAATATTACATTGCATACCTCGAAGCCTCTTAGCAGGCCCGTGAAGGCTTCATTCAATCCGCTTCTCACAGACAGAATGCTCTCAACAACCGTACCCATCAAGGTACGATGTTCCTCTGAGATGGACGCATGTCGCAACATGTCCATCAATGTATCCGGCGCCTCCTGATTACTGGAAGCGGTGGTGGGACTATGGACTACCTTCAAAGGGATGTGTTTACTCCACCCTAAAGTCATCCCCGGCTGTAAACCGGATGGTTCAGGGCCTTTATTGTTGGTCCCCAAAGGGGCTGCATGCCCCGGACCCTGGACTACCAAAGTATCACCTTCGGGCATGGTCTTCATCGTCCCTTGCACCACTTGTTGATCAGGAGAAATCCTCTGGGACAACACCTCAAAGTCGTCCGCCCTATTGGGCGAGAGGGTCTATGGAGGCGTCTCGCTTTCCACCATCTCTAGAAGAAGATCCTCCGAGGAGGAGGACTATTGAGGAAGACTGTGTGCCGGACTGCAAACATATATTTTAGATGTTACCCTTGTAAGCGGAAAGGAACGGGATATGTTTAGGACACCCTTGTTCACTTACAATTTGGCTAAAGGCTTGTCCTTACGGAGGAATTACGTGTCAATGTCGTCTTCCGAACCTGAACCGCCTGGCAAGGAAATCTTCCCTCACTTAGGAGCCTCTACCTCCAAATCTTTGGAGGCGGTCCTCTTCTTCCCATGCGGGGAAGGGATGTCAGCCTCCCCTTCTCTTTTGTCTTTGAAAGAGGGAGTCCCAATCTCCTCGGACATAGCGTCTGGTGTACCTTTAGAATGGAGGCCACCTTTGGCCATCTTGCTCTCCTCCTTGTCCTCCTTTGCCGGCAGTTGATATGGCGCCGGAGCCAGCATCCTTGTTAATACAAGATCGGCTGGGTCTTCGGGAAGAGGGGTCGAACACCTAATTTGTTTCGCCTTCTTTACCGAGCCCTGTTCGAAGATGGTTTTATTAGTACTACGGGATATTTAACTAACCTGTGTTCGGGAGTCGAGTCCTTACCGAGGTATCTAGATGGTTGCAGTCGAAGCCGATGTCTTCGGTGGTATCCGGCCACTGCTTTCGTGTCCCGAAGAATAACTTCCACATTCCTTTGTGCGCTGTGCCGAAGAAGTGCTGAAGGGTCCGTGGTGCTTCCGAATTGAACTCCCACATGCGGAGGGGATGTCGCTTGCACAACAGGACCCGACGGACTAGCATTACCTAGATTACATTGATGAGGCCGGTGTCCTTTTCGAGGAGGCTCCGGATGCAGCTTTATAGTGTCTGCACTTCGTCAATTGATCCCCAGTCTAGCCCCTCATTAATCCATGACACGACCTATAATGGAGGGCCAGATTGGAACGCATGTGTAGCTTCCCACTCGGTACCATGGGGTTCGGTGATGTAAAACCACTCCCGCTGCCATAAGTTGGAAGCTTTTGTGAAAGAGCCTTTGGGCCAAAAAGCATTGGTGAGCTTGTTCACCGTAGCACCACCACACTCTATTTGCTTCCCCTCAATTAGCTTCAGCTTCACATTAAAGGTCTTGAGCCATAAACCGAAGTGAGGGGTAATACGGAGAAAGGCCTCGCACATGACAATAAACGCCGAGATGTGAAGAAAGGAGTCTAGAGCTAGATCGTGAAAATCTAGCCCGTAATAGAACATGAGTCCGCGTATGAAGGGACGGAGAGCGAACCCTAGCTCCCGGAGCAAGTGAGAGATGAATACGACCCTCTCGCTAGGTATGGGAGTAAGAATAACCTGTCCTTTAGCAGGTAGCCTATGGGGGATTTCCGTGGTCAGGTATCTTGTTGCCCGGAGCTTCGCGATATCCTCCTCTGTGATAAAGGAGGCCACCCATCGGGCTTGAAGGCTTGGTCGGGACATGACTGGTGGAGGCTCGAAGCAATTAAGTTGAAACCTGGGTGCTGGGACTCGAGGTTGGAAAGGTTGAACAAGAGGTAGGCGTAGAGGAGAAAGAAGGGCCTATGCCCCTTTATAAAGGCGATGAATATCAAACACCTCCTCATAGGCCTTAAAGCCTGCCTATTCCCAAGGGATCATGCCAACAGAATGGTTGGGTTATCCACGCCTGTATTGATGAGAATCGCGTAATAAGGGGACACGATCTCTGCTTTGACAAGACGTGCCAATAAAACCACATCTTAAAACATGGAGCCGAAGGCTAAAAATGGTTCAAAATAGTCACCGGGCAGGGACGTGATGCCACGTTATGAAAATTGTCAGCAAATTGGACTTGTAAAATACTATACTCTCTGCGGCTGTGTGTGGTACTTGTTTTGCAGAGCTAGACACATTTTCTATGTTCAGAGGGTGTTTTGAAGTGACCGAAGGAGGAACCCACCTTGCAATGCCGAAGACAATCTGCACGCCGAACACCTCGTCATTGAAGCCAGGTTCAGGGGCTACTGAGGGAGTCCGGGATTATGGGGTCCTCGGGCGTCCGACCTATTGGACATGGGCCGGACTGATGGGCTGTGAAGATACAAGACAGAAGACTCTCTCTCGTGTCCGGATGGGACTCTCCTTGGCGTGGATGGCAAGCCTGGCGTTTGGATATGAAGATTCCTTTCTCTGTAACCAACTTTGTACAACCTTAGTACCCTCCGGTGTCTATATAAACCAGAGTGTTTAGTCCGTAGAGACAACCATAATCATACATGCTAGACTTCTAGGGTTTCAGCCAATACGATCTCATGGTAGATCAACTCTTGTAATCCTCATACTCATCAATATGAATCAAGCAGGACGTAGGGTATTACCTTCATCATGATGGTCCGAACCTGGGTAAAACACCGTGTCCCCTGCCTCCTGTTACCATTGACCTCAGACGCACAGTTCGGGACCCCCTACCGAGATCCGCTGGTTTTGACACCGACAATGTCCTCTTGTGGGGCCGCCGTCATCTCCAAAAGGACGGGCGGGGTCTGCCCCAAAATGCTGCTAGACGATTCTTCCAAGAACTGGCAGAAATCCTTCTTCTACATCCACAACCTCGGCGCGGACCATATCAACTGGTCACCCTATGTTGACGTGACACCGCAGGGGAAGCAGAACTGGAAGTACTTCCCCAGGCACCCGTCGCAGGAGGTGCTCAACTTGTGCCAGTAGGTGATGTAGATGAAGGAGTGGGAGGGGCTCACTGGCACTGACCTTATTGCCGCCTTCATCAAGAGCCGGGTGAGGGAGTCCTGGACTAAGGGGTCCTCGGGCGTCCAGCCCATTATCCTTTGGGTCGGACTGCTTGCGTGTGAAGACATGAAGGCCGAAGACTACACCGTGTCCGGATTGGACTCTACTTGGCGTGGAAGGCAAGCTTGGCGATCGAAGATTCCTTCTTATGTAACCGACTCCATGTAAACCCTAGATCCCCTCGGTGTCTATATAAACCGAAGGGGGTAGTCCGGAAAGGACAACACATATACTCATTACCCTAGGCTAGACTTCTAGGGTTCAGTCATTACGATCTCGTGGTAGATCAACTCTTGTAATACTCATATTCATCAAGATCAATCAAGCAGGAAGTAGGGTATTACCTCCATAGAGAGGGCCCGAACCCGGGTAAACATCATGTCCCCTGTCTCCTGTTACCATCGATCCTAAACGCATAGTTCGGGACCCCCTACCCAAGATCCACCGGTTTTGACACCGACATTGGTGCTTTCATTGAGAGTTCCACTATGTCATCGACAAAAGGTTCGATGGCCCTCCCAATCGTCAATAATGACGCTGTCCGAGGAGGAACCTTCCTCCCCGGACAGATCCTCATATTCGGCGGCTTCGCACTGCACGCCAACTCGCTTGGCCATCTGGAGCAGATCGACAGCCACACCCCTGGCCATCAGGTCAGATTTGGAAGCTTGAACCACGCCACAGATATCCGTGGAGACTTGATCTTCAAGGGACTGGAGCCCATGGCGATCGCTCCCCCTCATCCCGATGAATGTGACTTAAATCTGTCATCGGATCACACCCAGGAGATGGTTCCTGCGGCTGCAACGACCTTAGAGCCAAAGCACACCGAGCCATCCGAAGCCTCAGACCCCGCGGCGTTGGAGACGCACGTGGACTCGATGCCCTGTGATATTTGCTTTAACGGAACTTCAGACTCGTCTCCAGCTACAAGTTTCGGACTGTGTACACCTGTGGACACCGAGCCAGATCGGTTATCGATCCTCGAGTTCAGCGCCACTGACGTGGTCCAACACTCACCTTTGGGTGACGTGCTAAAATCTTTAAAGTATTTGTCCTAGGAAAAGGACTCACAGCCAAACTATATCCGGTTCGAGCTAGAGATGGATGATGAGGAATTTCGCTTCCCACCTGCCACCCACTTCATAGCCACCGTCGATGACTTAACTGACGTGCTTGACTATGGCTCCGAAGACATCGATGGTATGGACGACGATGCCGACAAGGAGCAAGGCCAAGACCCGCCATTCACTGGACGCTGGATTGCCACCTCTTCATACGACGTGTACATGGTTGATACACCTAAAGGATCTGGCGACGACAAAGAAGAGCTAGATACGAACAAAACCTCCGAGACACAGTCCAAGCACTGACGGCCCAAACGCCGCCCTAAGCCCCGTCGCTCAAAGGAAAGCAACACTGGCACCAGAGAAAATAATACTCTGGGCGACGCTGAAAACAGTGAAGACCGCACTAGGGCTACATCCGAATAGGAACACGACAGTAGCCAAGACAACACTAACGAACATGCCATAGAAGATGACCCGAAGGATGATAGTTGCCATCCACCCTCCGAGGAGGATACAAGCCTCGGCAACGAAGACTTCATCGTGCCTGAGGATCCTCTTGAGCAGGAGCGCTTCAAGCTTTAGTTCATAGCCACTGCAAGGAGCCTGAAAAAGAAACAACAACAGCTTCAAGCTGAACAAGACCTGCTCGTCGACAGATGGACTGATGTCCTGACAGCCGAGGAATATGGCCTCAACCGCCCAACCAAGAGCTACCCGAAACATAGACTGCTACCTCAATTCGATGAGGAAGCGCTGGAGCATATATCTCCCTCGCGCAATGCGGATCGACCACCACGTGGTCGGGACAGGGTGGCGGAACGGCCACCCCGCGGTCGAGATAAAGCGGCAACTCAGGCCGAACAGCAGACCGCCCCACCACCCCATCAAAATAGGGACGGAAGAGTCCGGAGTCATATGTACGACCTCCAACAGACCCTGGATAGTAGAGCAGGACACACAAGATCGATCTACGGATCATGAGGACGTGCCTCGAGGCGCAACGATGGCTACGTATTCACACGTGACAAACCTAACCACACTCGAGCCGAATGCCGCAGACGGACTCCTTGAGAGCTCCGCCACGATGCGGCCCGATATAGAGGTGCCGCACACCCGCTCTGCTTAACAGATGAAGTACTGGATCATGAATTCCCCGAGGGGTTCAAGCCCGTCAATATCAAATCATACGACGGCACAACCGATCCTGTAGTACGGATCGAGGATTTCATTCTCCACATCCACATGGCCCGAGGAGACGACCTCCACGCCATCAAATACCTCCCATTAAAACTCAAAGGACCAGCTCGACACTGGTTAAATAGCCTGCCTGATAACTCAATCGGCAGGTGGGAGAACTTGGAAGAGGCTTTCCTCGACAACTTCCAGGGAACTTCTGTCTGACCACCAGATGCCGATGACCTAAGCCACATAGTTCAACAACCCGGAGAACCGACTAGAAAATTATGGACTAGGTTCCTAACCAAAAAGAACCAGATCATCGATTGTCCGGACACCGAGGCCCTAGCAGCCTTCAAACACAGCATCCAGGATGAATGGCTAGCACGCCACATCGGGCAAGAAAAGCCGAAGTCAATGGCAGCCCTTACGGCACTCATGACCCGCTTTTGCGCAGGCGAGGATAGCTGGCTAGCTCATAGCAAAAACACAGCCAGCGAGGCAGGCCCTATAGAGGCCAAGAACAGCACCGGCAAGCTCCAGCGCAATAGACACATACGCAGAAGCAATGGCAACAACACCGAAGACACCACAGTCAACGCCGGATTTAGTGGCCCCAAGTCCGGCCAACGGAAGAAACCCTACAAAAGAAACAACGAATGACCTTCCAGCCTGGACCACATACTCGACCGCTCGTGCCAAATTCACGGCACCCTGGATAAACAAGCCAATCATACCAACAGGGATTGTTGGGTCTTCAAGCAGGCTGGCAAGTTAAATGCTGAAAACAAAGAAAAGGGATCACAAAGCGAGGACGAGAATGAAGAGCCCTGACAGCTAAACACTGGGGAACAGAAGAACCCCCCCCCCCAAGTCAAAACGGTGAACATGATATACGCCACACACATCCCCAGAAAGGAGCGCAAACGAGCACTCAGGGACGTCTATGTGGTAGAGCCAGTCGCCACAAAGTTCAATCCATGGTCATCATCTCCGATCACCTTCAATCGACGAGATTATCCGACTAGTATCCGCCACGGCGGTTCGGCCGCACTAGTCCTGGACCCAATCATCGATGGATTCCACCTAACACGAGTCCTAATGGATGGTGGAAGCAGCCTCAACCTGCTGTATCAGGATACAGTATGGAAGATGGGCATTAATCCCTCGCGAATCAAACCAACAAATACTACCTTTAAAGGAGTCATACCAGGTGTAGAGGCCCACAGTACGGGCTGAATCACACTGGAGGTGGTCTTCGGTTCTTCGGACAACTACCAAAGCGAAGAGTTAATCTTTGATATCGTTCCCTTCCGCAGCGGCTACCACACACTGCTCGGATGAACCGCGTTTGCTAGATTTAACGGAGTGCCACACTATGCTTATCTCAAGCTCAAGATGCCAGGTCCATGTGGCATCATAACATTCAATGGCAATACGGAACGCTCCCTTCGAATAGAGGAGCGGGCCGCTGCCCTAGCAGCTGAAGCACAGAGCGGCCTTCTCAAGCAGCATCACGACCCAGCTGCCGAGCCCCTGGACACCATCAAGCGGGTCCGGACTACACTGCAACAGGACAATGTGGCTCGTCAAGAGCTCGACTACCAATTCGGCCTCCGTCCTAGCCCCAATAAGGTAGTGGCATTCGTACCACACAATTACGCACTCAAAATTCCATGGACATCGACGGAGGCACGAGATAACCCGGGGTCTACAATCCGGCCAGACCGATCCCGAACACGTATACTTTTACTTCTTTTTCTTGTTTCGGGCACCCTTTTCCGTGGGCCTGATGTCAAGTCCTTTAGAAGGACTGAAATACAACAGAGGCAAGCAACACAGGTGTGTAGGGTAACCTTTATACGTTCCTCTTGACGGTATTCATACTTATCTCTCAGGACCCGCACGTTGCGCCCTATTGATGCCAGCATGTTAAATGGCCGGATACTTCTAGCACCATTGTTACAAGATACGCCTTGACGTATCCATCCAGTTATAATAAAATGGTTCGTGGCCCAGTTCCTGTGGTTTTCGCTTCTTACTTCGTTTTTATTTTCGATCTGCTTATTTGTTGCATCGACACTCTTGTACGTTTAATATTCGCCAGGGGCTACCTGTCACCACACAATATGGCAACACAGTCCGAACACTTTTTATATATGTTCGGCACCCCGAATTTAGCATTATATGCATTGGCTCCGAATAATGTCTTTGGTCAATAGTTGGGTTGCCCAGCTCCTGTGCTTGCTACCCTATGTTCCGCTCCATCGTCTAGGGCAGTAAAGGGAGAACTACTGCGATTGTGCCCTGGCTTTGACCAGACGAGCACCTCAGTAGAGAAAGCCGAAAACTGAGTGTCATGATGTGGCGAGAGACGGTCATCTACTCGAGGGTTACAAATCGTTGGATATTTTTTACGCGTTACGCGAGAGATCGGAACTTCCCGATCATATGCTGACAATACCCTGGACTAAACCAGGGGCTGCGCCCATGCTTTATTATAAAACTCCTATGGCTAAGTGAGGGCGTTAAAGCCATAAAGTCTGATTACCTTGTTCGTTGCGCTAAACAACTCCTTCAAGGACCATGTAATTGGATCAAGATTGTTTAGATTCCATCCCGAACACCTCCGTACTATGTAGGTGAGGGCAGAAGACGACGACTGGCCAACCCTCATATTACAAACAACACGGCCGCACAGGAGGAAACAATTCAAAGCATAATAAAATTACTTTACAAAAACTGGCTTTGTTCCCATAATACAAGACAAAGGCAACATGAATACATCTATTCAAATACAATGTCCTGCGAACATTGCACCGCTACAAGTCGAGACCCTTCTACAACATCCTCGAAATATCGCTCGGGTGTGTTGTGCTCCTTGCCCTTCGGCGGCCCGCTGACGACTTCAACATCGTTCATCTTTTCCCACCACATCTTGCAGTGAGCGAATGCCATACGGGCACCTTCAATATAGACGGAGCGCTTGACAACGTCCAGCCGAGGACAGGCATCCACCATTTGCCTCACGAGTCCGAAGTAGCTACTAGGCATAGCTTCGGCTGGCCACAGCCGGATTATCACATCCTTAATGGCTAGTTCGGCCACCCTATGCAGCTCCACCAGCTGTTTCAGCTGATCGGCGAAGGACACGGGATGCTCTGGTGCCACATACTGCGACCAGAAGAGCCTCTCCAAAGAACCCCCCTCCTTCGGTTCCATAGAACTTCATGGCGTCTGATACACTGTGTGGCAAATCCGCAAAAGCCCCTGGGGAACTCCGAACCCAGGTTAGTAAAAGGTATCGCTTCTCCGCATACTTGCTTTGCATCTTAAATGCCTTACCCACTGTGATCTTCTTGGCCTCCTAGATCTCCCGGAGGGCAGCGTGGGCCTCATTCCGTGCGGTCTCGGCGCTTTGGCGAGCCCTGGTGAGTTCGGTCCCTCGAACCTACGCATCATGCTCCAAGGCCTCACATTTTTCACCGCATCTTGGAGCTCCTGGTGGAGTTCTTTGACCCGGGCATTTAGCTTCTTACGGGCGGCTTGCTGCTGGGCAGCCTGCTCCTCGGCCTCGCCCAATGCCGTCCTTAGGACCTCGACTTCTATCGCGGCTTCTGCACATATCACAATACCGCTGTCAGTATACAATGTTTATCCCTTCCCGAACATATAGAAAGTCGTTCCTCACCTTGCTTCTCCTGGAGCCGAACCTTAACCTCACTGAGCTCGTTCTTGGTCCGCTCCAGCCTCCGCTTCAGCTCGGAGACCTCGACAGCATGCGAGGTCGTGGCCAACAGGGATGCCTGCTTATCAATACATATTCAGTCAGCCTCTTATAATTAAGGATTGATCCCCTATCCGGTCCTCCTCGCCGAACACCGGACAGTGTCTCAGGGGATATGGACTATACGGGGTTTTTCTCTTTTCTTACCTCAAAACCTGTTAATAGGCTACTGCAGGCTTCATTCAGTCCGCTCTTGGCGGACTGAACCTTCTCGACCACCGCACCCATAAGGATACGGTGCTCGTCCACGATGGAGGCGCTTTGTAGCGCCCCCATCAGGTCATCTGGCGCTCCTGGATGGACAGGAGCAACCGGTGGAAGCGAAGCACCCCCCTCCTTCAAAGGGGACTGCTCGCCCGATTCCGGAGCCATATGGGTCTCTAGAATCGTATTCGGCTGAGGGCCGAACTAGATACGGCCCTTTTCGCCAGTCTCCATGGGGATTGACTCCCCCAGGTGTCCGGAAGTGAAGGTCCCGCCTTGTGGCGCCTCCCGGACAACGTCCTGGGCTCCTCCCTTCGGAGCGTTCCTTCGGGATAACACTTCGGTGTCATCCCTTGCCCCGGGGGAGTAAGAAGGCGGTGGCGACATGCTCGCGCATCTCCGACGGAGCCAATGAACCTCCAGATGAGGATCGCTGAACAAGGTCACGGGCCGGACTGCAATAGTGTGGATTAACCATGTTAGAATAATAAAAAGAAAGGTCTGGATATGCGCATAAATAAGCCATGTCACTTACGATGCGGCATGGGGCCCAGTATAGGGGTGACGTTTCGGACTACTATCAGCATCCCACACGGTGTTAACCGTTGGGGCGCCCTTCCCCTTTTTGGGCGCTTGCGCCTCCAGATTTGTCGAGGCCTCCCTTTTCTTCTTCATTTCCTCGGGAGGAGGGTTGTTTTCCTCCTCCTCCTCCTCCTCCTCCTCTTCCTCGTCGTTGTCCTCAGGGATAGAGGAATGGGACTCGTCGTCTTCGGACACTGTGTCCGAAGTACCCTTGCAACGGGGGCTGCTCTTGGCCCCCTTGGCTTTCTTCTTAGCCTTCTTCTCCGGCGCCGTATATGGCGCCGACACCAGCATCTTCGCCAGGCGTGGGATGACTGGTTCTTCGGGCAATGGAGTCAGACACTGGATCCACTTCTCCCTCTCCACCCAGTCCTGAGGAAGCAATACTAAAGTCTCAGACATCATCCTCGAAACATTTAAGTTGGGAGTACATCAAAAGTAACATACCTCGCTGGCGGGGCGGTTACAATTGTGACCACGGTCTGAGTCCGTGGCCGGTGGCCTCTCGTTTCCCTTAAAGAGCAACTCCCAGGCCCCTTCGTGAGAAGTATCGAAGAGCCTTTTCAGGGTCTGGTACTTCTTCGAATTGAATTCCCATAAAGGGCAGCTTCGGTGCTGGCACGGAAGAATCTGGTGGATTAGCATCACCTGGATAACGTCGACGAGCTTGATGTCCTTGGTCACCATGCTTTGAACACGCGTCTGCAGCGCTATCATGTCGTCAAGTGCACACCAGTCCGGACTCTTCTCGACCTAGGAGGTGAGTCACATGGGAGCGCTGGATTGGAATTTAGCAGCAGCGGCCCAGGTGGTGCCGCGAGGTTCTGTAATATAGAACCACTGCTTCTGCCATTCCTTTACTGTCTCAATAAAGGTGCCTTTGGGCCATGAGACGTTGGATAGCTTGCTCACCATGGCCCCTCCGCACTCCGCGTGCTGTCCCTCCACCACCTTCGGCTTCACGTTGAAGATTTTGAGCCATAGCCCGAAGTGGGGATGGACGCGAAGGAAGGCCTCGCACACGACGATGAACGCCGAAATGTTGAGGAAGGAATTCGGGGACAGATCATGGAAATCTATCCTGTAGTAGTACATCGGCCCGCGGACGAAAGGGTGGAGTGGAAACCCTAGCCCGCGGAATAAATGGGGGATGAATACCACCCTCTCTGTGGGCTCCGACATGGGGAAAACATGTCCCTCGGCTGGCAGACGATGGGCGATCTCCTTAGCCAAATATCCGGCCACCCGGAGCTTAGTAATGTCCTCCTCCTTGACGGAGGAGACCATCCACTTGCCCTGACCACCAGACCCAGACATGGTTGCTTAAGTGGAAAGGAGATGAGAGCTTGGGCATTGGAGCTTGAGATCGGAAAGGCGGAGACAAAGAGAGAGCGTGAGGAGAGGAAGAGGGAATCCTTATCCCCTTATAAAGGCAGCAAATATTAAACGCCTCCTCGCTCGCCTTAGGATTCGCCTATTCCCTAGGGCTGTATAAACGGCACGGTTGAGTTAGCCATGAATGCATTGATGAGAATCCCGCAATAAGGGGACACAGTCTCTGTTTTGACAAGACATGCCAGTAGCAACCACGCCTCGTAGCATGGATTGGCTAAAGAAAAACGGTTCGAAATTATAACCAGAGAGACGTGATGTCGTGTTGGAAAAAAGCTATCAACAGATTAGATTTGTGCAAATATTATAGTCTCTCTGCGGTTGTGTATGGTGTACGTAACAGGTCAGGATACTATCATTACATCCGAAGACTATCTGGGAGTTCGGAGAGAAGGGGAACCCGCCTTGCAATTCCGAAGACAATCCGCACGCCGGACTCCTCGTTATTGAAAGCCAGGTCCAGGGTCTACTGAGGGAGTCCTGGACTAAGGGGTCCTCGTGTGTCCGGCCCATTATCCTTTGGGCCGGACTGATGGGCTTTGAAGACATGAAGGCCGGAGACTGCACCATGTCCGGATTGGACTCTACTTGGCGTGGAAGGCAAGCTTGGCGATCGAAGATTCCTTCTTATGTAGCTGACTCCATGTAAACCATAGATCACCTCGGTGTCTATATAAACCAAAGGTGGTAGTCCGGAAAGGACAACACGTATACTCATTACCATAGGCTAGATTTCTAGGGTTTAGTCATTACGATCTTGTGGTAGATCAACTCTTGTAATACTCATATTCATCAAGATCAATCAAGCAGGAAGTAGGGTATTACCTCCATAGAGAGGGCCCGAACCTGGGTAAACATCGTGTCCCCTGTCTCCTGTTACCATCCATCCTAGACGCACAGTTCGGGACCCCCTACCCGAGATCCGCCGGTTTTGACACCGACCCGGGTCAACGACATTTCCAAGGCCTGGATGAAGGAGGATTGGGAGTTCGGGAAACCCCCGTACAACCAGGTGAACCCGACACCAGTGGTGAGTCCTTGGTCTTTGTATTTTACCACCGCTCATCTTCTCATTCGTCCCGACGCGACCCAGGAGGTGCTTCTGAATGCCATCCGACACCCATATGATCGGGCGCTGACGCAGGTGGTGTTGGCTGGCTCGGAGGAGCCCATGGCCCGGGGCGAGGAGGCGGACGCCGACGCAGGCGCGGGGCGCCGAGCGGGTAAGCTTCCATGTTCTTTATCTCTTGAGACGCCGATTGTGAGGCGGCATGAGGATTTTTGACGCGAGTTGTTGGCGCAGCAGCGCCAAGTGGAGGAGGCGACAACGCGGCTGGAGACGGGTCGTCTCGGGGACGGCGGCGGCAAGGCGGCTGCACGGGAAGGGCAACGTGGCACCCCGAGGTCTGGTTGTGAAGCACGCGGCGAATCCGGCGGCCGGGACGAAGCCGCCCACCAAGAGGAAGCGTCCCGCTCCGCAGGAGACATTGGTGAGACCCGCCATCCTGTTGTTGCCTGGGTGAGTTCACTTTCCGTTGAATTCGAGTTGCCGAGTGGCTTCCCATAATTTTTGCTAGCTTACTCCATCGAGCCTCGGGTCGCCTATCTCACAGGTGCTGGCAGCGGTGGAGGCCGCGTCTAGTGGGGGCACCATGTTCCGGAAGACCCAAACCACCACCATCGACCGGGACGAGGAGATGGTCAACCCGGACGTGGGCCTGGACCCGGCCGACAACGAGGTTCTGGCTTGGTGAGACCAGAATAGGGTCGAGGCGGTGCTGGAGGCAGCGACGACCTAGGCTCTGGTCCACGCCGCAGCAGCGTGGGCGTGAACCGGTGAGGGGCCGGCGTGGCCTGAGATGCCGGCGGGCATGGAGCCGACAACGACGGTCTTCATGCCGCCACCGCAGGGGGAGCGCGGCAGGGTGGCCGCACGGAGGTGGTGGACCTCGACCATGGAGGTTGACGACTACACTCCGCCGCGGACCGACATGGTCGAGCGGGCGAAGGTCAAGTGAGGTGGCGGCAACACCGTCTTGGGGAAGGCTTCATAGACGGAGGCATCGTGGATAGCATCGGGAGGAGCGCCTCGGGCGCCGACGGTTGGGGCGCCGCCGGCTGCCGCGCCGGAGGCGACTCCAGCCGTCGTGCCGGAGAGAGCGCTGGAGAGACCGCTGGAGAGGGCGCCGGCCACGCAGGAGGCGGCCAGCAGAGAATACACCCTGGTGCCTAGACCAGGCAGCCATCGGGCCGTGGGGTCGTAGCCGGCTCGGGCTAGGCCCAGCGAGGTTTTCTTCGGGCCCTTGACCTAGGAGGAGGCCACGATGGCCGTCGTGAGCCAGCGCCTTCGGGGGGCGCACGGACAGGATCCAGGCCTTCGCACATGCCGAGGTGGAGTGGACGCGGGAGCTGGAGTGCGCCGTATTCGTAAGTTCTTCCTTCGTCTTCTATCTTCCTTTTGCGGCTTCTTTTAGTGGGGGCGCACTAGCGCACCCACTGGGTGTTGTCCAACAGATTCGGGCCAACTACATAGTAGTTGGGTCGAATCTTAAACTATTGTCTTCTGCTGATCATTGCTCCTCCAGCAACTGGACTCCTACAGGGTCGGTGTCTTCAACCGGCTCCTGGAGAAGCACTGGCAGGTCAAGGAGTAGCTCGACGCCAAGGAGGAGGCGCTCCGCGCCGCCGCAGGTATCTTTCTTGCGTGCTCTTTTTAGTAGGGGCGCGCTAGCGCACCCACTACGTAGTTGGGTCGAATCTTAAAGTAATCCTTTGTTTCTGAATCTTCATCGCGCGGCCGTTGCAGCCGAGGTGTCGTCCTGGCGAACCCGGCTAATCCGAGGCGGCTATCAGTACGACCGGGTCGTTACTGACGTCTGCCGGCTTCGGGCCGGGGTGGCGGAGCCGAAGGCGGAGGTGGCAGAGGCCCATCGCGCCCTCAACGAAGCCAGCCGGCTGTAAGATGCTACCTCTTGAGCACTGCGTTGGTTTTCCCTTGAAGAGGAAAGGGTGATGCAGCGAAGTAGCGGAAGTATTTTCCTCAGTTTTGAGAACCAAGGTAACAATCCAATAGGAGACTACAAGCAAGTACCTCGTACCTACACAAACAAATAAGAACCTCGCAACCAATGCGATAAAGGGGTTGTCAATCCCTTCACGGTCACTTACGAGAGTGAGATCTAATAGAGATAATAAGATAAATATTTTTGGTATTTTTATGATATAGATTGAAAGTAAAGATTGCAAAATAAAATAGATTGGCAACTTATATGATAAAAGATAGACCCGGTGGCATAGGTTTCACTAGTGGCTTCTCTAAAGATAGCATAAGTATTATGGTGGGTAAACAAATTAATGTCGAGCAATTAATAGAAAAGTGCATAATTATGAGAATATCCAGGCATGATCATGTATATAGGCATCACATCCACGACAAGTAGACCGAAACGATTCTGCATCTACTACTATTACTCCACACATCGACCGCTATCCAGCATGCGTCTAGAGTATTAAGTTCGTAAGAACAGAGTAACGCATTAGGCAAGATGACATTATGTAGAGGGATAAACTCAAGCAATATGATATAAACCCAATCTTTTTATCCTCGATGGCAACAATACAATACGTGCCTTGCTGCCCCTACTGTTACTGGGAAAGGACACCGCAAGATTGAACCCAAAGCTAAGCACTTCTCCCATTGCAAGAAAGATCAATCTAGTAGGCCAAACCAACTGATAATTCGAAGAGACTTGCAAAGATAACCAATCATACGTAAAAGATTTCAGAGAAGAATCAAATATTTTTCATAGATAAACTTGATCATAAATGCACAATTCATCGGATCTCAACAAACACACCACAAAAATAATTACATCGGATAGATCTCCAAGAAGATCGAGGAGAACATTGTTTTGAGATCCAAAGAGAGAGAGAAGAAGCCATATAGCTAATAACAATGGACCCGAAGGTCTGCGGTAAACTACTCACACATCATTGGAGAGGCTATGGTGTTGATGTAGAAGCCCTCCGTGATTGATTCCCCCTCCGGCGGAGCTCCGGGAAAGGCTCCAAGATGGGATCTCTTGGGTACAGAAGGTTGCGGCGATGGAAATAGGGTTTCGTGGTGCTCCCTGATGTTTTCGGGGTATATGGATATATATAGGAGGAGGAAGTAGGTCGGTGGAGCTGCGAGGGGCCCATGAGGGTGGGGCCGCGCCTCCCTGCCTCATGGCCTCCTCGCTTCTTTCTTGATGTCTACTCCAAGTCCCCCCGATCACTTTTGTTCCAAAAATAACTCTCCCGAAGGTTTTATTCCGTTTGTATTCCGTTTGATATTCCTTTTCCGCGAAACACTAAAATAGGCAAAAAACAACAATTTGCACTGGGCCTTGGGTTAGTAGGTTAGTCCCCAAAATAATATAAAAGTGTATAATAAAGCCCGTTAAACATCCAAAACAGATAATATAATAGCATGGAACAATAAAAAATTATAGATACATTGGAGATGTATCAAGCATCCCCAAGCTTAATTCCTGCTCATCCTTGAGTAGGTAAATGATAAAAACAGAATTTTTGATGTGGAATGCTACCTAGCATAATTCTCAATGTAATTTTCTTTATTGTGGCATGAATATTCAGATCCGAGAGATTCAAGACAAAAGTTTAATATTGACATAAAAATAATAATACTTCAAGCATACTAACTAAGCAATCATGTCTTCTCAAAATAACATGGCCAAAGAAAGTTCATCCCTACAAAATCATATAGTTTGGTCATGCTCCATTTTCATCACACAAGAATGCTCTCATCATGCACAACCCTGATGACAAGCAAAGGAATTGTTTCATACTTTAGTAATCTCAAAACTTTTCAATTTTCACGCAATACATGAGCGCCAGCCATGGATATAGCACTATGGGTGAATAGAATATGATGCTGGGGGTTATGTGGAGAAGACAAAAAAAGGAGAAAGTCTCACATCGACGCGGCTAATCAACGGGCTATGGAGGTGCCCATCAATTGATGTCAATGCAAGGAGTAGGGATTGCCATGCTACGGATGCACTAGAGCTATAAATGTATGAAAGCTCAACAAAAGAAACTAAGTGGGCGTGTATCCAACTTGCTTGCTCACAAAGACCTAGGGCATTTGAGGAAGCCCATTGTTGGAATATACAAGCCAAGTTCTATAATGAAAAATTCCCACTAGTATATGAAAGTGACAAAACAAGAGACACTCTATCATAAAGATCATGGTGCTACTTTGAAGCACAAGTGTGGAAAAAGGATAGTAGCATTGTCCCTTTTTATTTCTCTTTTTTTGGGCCTTTCTTTTTTTATTTGGCCTTTCTCTTTTTTTATTTGGGACAATGATCTATTAATGATGATCATCGCACTTCTATTTATTTACAACTCAATGATTACAACTCGATACTAGAACAAAATCTGAATCTATATGAATGCCTTCGGCGGTGTACCAGGAAGGCCAATGAATCAAGAGTGACATGTATGATAAATTATGCATGGTGGCTTTGCCACAAATACGATGTCAACTACATGATCATGCAAGGCAATATGACAATGATGAAGCATGTCATAAATGAAACGGTGGAAAGTTGCATGGCAATATATCTCGGAATGGCTACGGAAATGCCATAATAGGTAGGTATGGTGGCTATTTTGAGGAAGATATAAGGAGGTTTATGTGTGATAGAGCGTATTATATCATGGGGTTTGGATGCACCGGCGAAGTTTGCACAAACTCTCAAGGTGAGAAAGGGCAATGCATGGTACCTAAGAGGCGGGAGTGCGTATAATCCATGGACTCAACATTAGTCATAAAGAACTCACATACTTATTGCAAAAATCTACAAGTCATCAAAAACCAAGCATTAGAACATGCTCCTAGGGGATAGATTGGTAGGAAAAGACCATCGCTCGTCCCCGACTGCGACTCATAAGGAAGACAATCAAAGAACACCTCATGTTTCAAATTTGTTACACAATGATTACCATACGTGCATGCTACGGGACTTGCAATCTTCAACACAAGTATTTCTCAATTTCATAACTACTCAACTAGCACACTTTAATATCACCATCCTCATATCTCAAAACAATCATCATGTATCAAACTTCTCATAGTATTCAATGAACTTTTTATGATAGTTTTTATTATACCCATCTTGGATGCCTATCATATTAGGACTAATTTCATAACCAAAGAAAATTACCATGCTGTTCTAAAGGACTCTCAAAATAATATAAGTGTAGCATGGGAGATCAATAATTTATATAAAATGAAACCACCACCATGCTCTAAAAGATGTAAGTGGAGTACTAGAGAAAAATTATCTAGCTCAAAAGATATAAGTGAAGCACATAGAGTATTCTAATAAATTTCGAGTCATGTGTGTCTCTCCCAAAAGGTGTGTACAGCAAGGATGATTGTGGTAAACTAAAAAACAAAGACTCAAATCATACAAGATGCTCCAAGCAAAACACATATTATGTGGTGAATAAAAATAAGCCTCAAGTAAAGTTACCGATGAACGAAGACGAAAGAGGGGATGCCATCTTGGGCATCCCCAAGCTTAGGCTTTTGGTTGTCCTTGAATTTTACCTTGGGATGCCATGGGCATCCCCAAGCTTATGCTCTTGCCACTCCTTACTCCATAATCCATCAAATCTTTACGCAAAACTTGAAAACTTCACAACACAAAACTCAACAGAAAATCTCATGAGCTCCGTTAGTATAAGAAAACAAACCACCACTTAAGGTACTATAATGAACTAATTCTTTATTTATATTGGTGTTAAACCTACTGTATTCCAACTTCTCTATGGTTCATACCCTCCGATACTAGCCAAAGATTCATCAAAATAAGCAAACAACACACGAAAAACAGTATCTATCAAAAACAGAACAGTCTATAGTAATCTGTAGGTTTCGAATACTTATGTAACCCCAAAAATTCTGAAATAAATTGGTGGACATGAGGAATTTGTCTATTAATCATCTGCAAAAATAATCAACCTAATATCTCTAGTAAAAATGGCAACAAATCTCGTGAGCGCTAAAGTTTTTGTTTTTCACTGCAAGATTGCAAAAACTTCCCCAAGTCTTCCCAAAGGTTCTACTTGGCACAAACACTAATTAAAAGCATAAAACTACATCTAAACAGAGGCTAGATGAATGTCTTATGACTAAACAGAACCAAAAATCAATAAACAAAAATAAAATTGGGTTGCCTCCCAACAAGCGCTATCATTTAACGCACCTAGCTAGGCATAAAAACAAGAATAGATCTACATATTATCATCTTTGGTATGCAATCCATAAGTGGCTCTCATAATAGATTCATGAGGTAATTTAATTTTCTTTCTAGGAAAGTGTTCCAAGCCTTTCCTTAATGGAAATTGGAATCTAATATTCCCTTCTTTCATATAAATAATTGCACCAATCGTTCTAAGGAAAGGTATACCAAGAATAATGTGACATGTAGGATTGCAATCAATATCAAGAACAATGAAATCTACGGGCACGTAATTCCTATTTGCAACAATAATAACATCATTAATCCTTCCCATAGGTTTCTTAATAGTGGAATCTGCGAGGTGCAAATTTAAAGAACAATCATCAAATTCACGGAAACCTAACACATCACACAAAGTTTTTGGAACCGTAGAAACGCTAGCACCCAAATCACATAAAGCATAGCATTCATGATCTTTAATTTTAATTTTAATAGTAGGTTCCCACTCATCATGAAGTTTTCTAGGGATAGAAAATTCTAATTCAAGCTTTTTTTCATAAGATTGCATTAAAGGATTAATGATATGTTTGGTAAAAGCTTTATTTTGACTATAAGCATGCGGAGAATTTAGCACAGATTGCAACAAGGAAATACAATATATTAAAGAGCAATTATCATAATTAAATTCCTTTGAATCCAAAATAGTGGGTTCAATGCTATGTAAAGTTTTGACCTCTCCAATCCCACTTTTACCAATTTTTGCATCAAAATCTAAAAACTCCGAATCATTGGGACGCCTTTTAACTAAAGTTGACTCATCTCTAGTCCCATCATTATCAAGATTCATATTGCAAAACAAAGATTTAATAGGAGACACATCAATCACTTTTAGATCTTCATCTTTATTATCATCAAAACTAGAAGAACACGCTTTTATAAAGCAATTCCTTTCTGCACGCATCCTAGCGGTTCTTTCTTTACCCTCATCAATGGAAATTCTCATGGCTTTGAGAGACTCATTGATATCATGCTTAGGTGGAATAGATCTAAGTTTCAAAAAAATCAATATCAAGAGAAACTCTATCCACGTTCCTAGCCAACTCATCAATCTTAGACAATTTTTCTTCAATCAAAGCATTGAATTTTTTTTGCGAACTAATAAATTCTTTAATACTAGATTCAAAATCAGAGGGCAACTTATTATGATTTCCATAAGAATTGTTGTAGGAATTACCATAATTATTAGACGAATTACTAGGATACGGCCTAGGATTAGAGTTTCCTCTATACGCGTTGTTACCAAAATTGTTCCTACCAACAAAATAAACATCCATAGATTCATTATTATTCTCAATTAAAGTAGGCAAAGGCATATCATTAGGATCAGAAGAAACACTCTTATTAGCAAACAATTTCATAAGTTCATCCATCTTTCCACTCAAAACATTAATTTCTTCTATAGCATGAACCTTTTTACTAGTAGATCTTTCAGTGTGCCATTGAGAATAATTAACCATAATATTATCTAGGAGTTTGGTAGCTTATCCTAAAGTGATTTCCATAAAAGTGCCTCCTACGGCCGAATCTAAAAGATTTCTAGAAGCAAAATTCAATCCTGCATAAAAAAATTGTTTGATCATCCACAAATTCAAACCATGTATAGGGAAATTACGTATCATTAATTTCATCCTCTCCCAAGCTTGTGCAACATGCTCATGATCAAGTTGCTTAAAATTCATAATATCGTTTCTAAGAGAGATGATCTTAGCGGGAGGAAAATACTTAGTGATAAAAGCATATTTGCATTTGTTCCAAGAATCAATACTATTTTTAGGCAAAGAAGAAACCAAGTTTTAGCACGATCTCTAAGCGAAAACGGGAATAGCTTCAATTTCACAATATCATTATCCACATCTTTCTTCTTTTGCATATCACACAAATCAACAAAGCTGTTAAGATGGGTAGCGACATCTTCACTAGGAAGGCCAGAAAACAGATCTTCATGAAAAAATTCAGCAAAGCAGTATTAATTTCACAAGATTCAGCATTGGTAAGAGGAGCAATCGGAGTGCTAATAAAATCATTATTGTTGGTATTGGAAAAATCACACAATTTAGTATTATCTTGAGCCATCGTCACAAACAATCCAACACACAAGCACACAAGAAGTGAGCAAAAAAGAGGCGAACGGAAAAAGAGGGCAAATAAAACGACAAGGGTGAAGTGGGGGAGAGGAAAACGAGAGGCGAATGGCAAATATTATAATACGAGGGATAAGATTTTGTGATGGGTACTTGGTATGTCTTGACTTGTGCGTAGATCTCCCCGGCAACGGTGCCAGAAATCCTTCTTGCTACCTCTTGAGCACTGCGTTGGTTTTCTCTTGAAGAGGAAAGGGTGATGCAACAAAGTAGCATAAGTATTTCCCTCGGTTTTGAGAACCAAGGTATCAACCCAGTAGGAGACTACACGGAAGTTCCTCGTACTTACACAAACAAATAAGAACCTCGGAACCAACACGATAAAGGGGTTGTCAATCCCTTCACGGTCACTTACGAGAGTGAGATCTGATAGAGATAATAAGATAAATATTTTTGGTATTTTTATGATATAGATCGAAAGTAAAGATTGCAAAATAAAATAGATTGGAAACTTATATAATAAAAGATAGACCTGGGAGCCATAGGTTTCAGCAGTGGCTTCTCTCAAGATAGCATAAGTATTACGATGGGTAAACAAATTAGTGTCCAGCAATTGATAGAAAAGTGCATAATTATGAGAATATCTAGGCATGATCATGTATATACGAATCACGTCTGCGACAAGTATACCGAAACGATTCTGCATCTACTACTATTACTCCACATATCGACCTCTATCCAGCATGCATCTAGAGTATTAAGTTCATTAGAATAGAGTAACGCATTAGGAAAGATGACATGATGTAGAGGGATAAACTCAAGCAATATGATATAAACCCCATCTTTTTATCCTCGATGGCAACAATACAATACGTGCCTTGCTGCCCCTGCTATCACTAGGAAAGGACACCGCAACGTTGAACCCAAAGCTAAGCACTTCTCCCATTGCTAGAAAGATCAATCTAGTAGGCCAAAACAAACTGATAATTCGAAGAGACTTGCAAAGATAACCAATCATACATAAAAGATTTCAAAGAAGAATCAAATATTGTTCATAGATAAACTTGATCATAAACCCACAATTCATCGGATCTCGACAACCACACCGCAAAAAGAATTACATCGAATAGATCTCCAAGAAGATCGAGGAGAACATTGTATTGAGATCCAAAGAGAGAAGAAGCCATCTAGCTAATAACTATGGACCCGAAGGTCTGTGGTAAACTACTCACACATCATCGGAAAGGCTATGGTGTCGATGTAGAAGCCCTCCGTGATCGATTCCCCCTCCGGCGGAGCTTCAGAAAAGGCTCCAAGATGGGATCTCTTGGGTACAGAGGTTGCGGTGGTGGAAATAGGGTTTCATGGTGCTCCTGGGTGTTCTCGGGGTATATGGATATATATAGGAGGAAGAAGTAGGTCGGTGGAGCTGCGAGGGGCCCACGAGGGTGGGGCGCGCCCAGGGGGGCAGGCGCGCCTCCCTGCCTTATGGCCTCCTCGCTTCTTTCTTGACATCTACTCCAAGTCCCCTGGATCATGTCTGTTCTAAAAATAACTCTCCCAAAGGTTTTATTCCGTTTGGATTCCATTTGATATTTCTTTTCTGCGACACACAAGGCAAAAAATAGCAATTTGCACTGGGCCTTGGGTTAGTAGGTTAGTCCCAAAAATAATATAAAAGTGTATAATAAAGCCCATTAAACATCCAAAACAGATAATATAATAGCATGGAACAATAAAAAATTATAGATACATTGGAGATGTATCACAAGAGCAACTGGCGGCCACAAGAGCCGTCTCCAGGCCGAGGTAGACCGCCTCACGGCGGAGGTGGCCATGGTCGTGGAGGCGCAGCAGGCCCTTGCCGAGACCGGCCAGCAGCGCGACAAGCTGGCCGACGACAAGGGCCTACTTCAGGCTGATGTGGAGCGCCTGAAGGCGGAGGTGGCCAAGCTGGGGGACGCCCACTAGGCGGAACTCTACCGCCGCACGGAGTCCGAGTAGGCGACCAAGGCCAAGGGCGCCGACCTGACGGCAGCCCTCGCCAAGGTCGCCGAATTCGAGAAGACACTTCAGGAGCGTGACTGTGCCATCGCCATGGAGTGGTGCAGTATGTTGCTTGAGGCGCATCACCTGGATGAGTGCCTCGCAAGTAAGTGCTTTCCTTGGATTCTGCTGGGTTGGGAAGCCGGCTTTCCTTCCCTTGGTTATTGATTTGTATTGCTCTTCTTTTTGATAGGGCACTTCCCAGAGACGCGTAGGGTGGTGGAGGAGGTCGTCCATTTCCAGCGAGATCCACAGGGGGTCGTGGGCTCCGAGACCGATCCGCGGGTTGCCTGGACCTTCCCGGAGATCGTGACCGCCGTTGAAGCTCGACTGCGAGTGTTGAGCGAGCAGATGGGGTGGCTCTCCGAGGCCGGCGCGGCGATGACGGCGGCCCTCTGGCCTGTCGCCGTTGCACCGAATAGCTTCACGCGGCTAGCGTGGTGGTTCGAGGCGGGTCTGGAGCGGCTCCACGTGTGGCGCGTCTCCGCCACCCGTGCCGGCGCCAAGATGGTGCTTAGGTTCGTGATGTCTTGGCATCCGGATCTGGTGCTGGACATGTTGATGGGCTAGCGAGCCGGCGCGGAGCGCTAGCTGTAGGCCGGAGCGGACAGACGACGACGGAGTCATTCCTGCTGACGACTACGGCCTGCTTCTGGATGACCCGGAGGGGAGCTCGGAGGAGACGGGGTCTACGGTGATGGGGACACCGAGGAGGAAGATACCGGCGCCTCGGTGAACCCGGAGGCCAGCGAGGGGAGCCAGCAGTTGTGTGGCCCGATGCTAGGATGGCCGGCGGCAATCCGGCAAAGCCGGTTGGTGAGTAGCCGGTCGTGCGACAACTTAAGGTGACGGGGCCAGGTTGGGCAATCCGGCGGACCCAACTTAGTATTCGTAGCATGCTGGTTCTTTGGCCCCTTTTTTCTTGACGGCCGACATCCGAAACCAGTTCTGTGGCATAGGGCGAAGTGGAGGGCCGCGGCGACCTGAGCACGCCAAGGGTTGCTAAGGAAGGCGGCAAGTGGTGACCAAGCCGGCCAGCCGCCGAGCCCCCGGGTCGAGTGAGTCGAACCGGCGGTGGGGGTTTTTAAGAGAAATTTGCACAAGTGCGTGAGACACAATAATTTGGTCGGAAAGGGCAGCCCCCGAGTGTCGTTGGGGGACCCCATAGTTTCATATGGTTACAAAAGGCAGTGTTACATATGTGCACACAGCTAACTGTAAAACTGGCGGAGGAGTTTTGCGTTCCGCGGCCGGGTTGTTTCTTCGCCGACGGTGTCTCTCTTACACTTGTTTGACTTTCGGACATTGATGAGGTAGTAGGCGTTGCGGTTGCACAAGGCCTTGCTGACGATAAAGGGGCCTTCCCATGGGGAGGACAGCTTATGTTGGCCGACTTGATGATGGACGAGTCGGAGGACCAGGTCTTCCTCGCGGAATGCGAGGGTGTTGATCTTCTTGTTGTGGTAGTGCCTTAGGCCTTGCTGGTAGATGGCTGACCAGCTGAGCACCAAGAGGCATGCTTCTTCGAGAGGTCGGCGCCATCTTCGTGGGCTTCCTTGGCTTTGGCTTTGGTGTACATCGTGACACATGGTGAGTCGAACTCGGCGTCGGTCGGGATGACGACTTCGGCTCCGTAGACAAGGAAGAACGGGGTGAACCCAATCGACCGGTTTGGTGTTGTGCAGAGACTCCAGAGGAGTCTAACAACTCGTCGAGCCAGCCGCCGGGTGAGCAGACGGGCGACTCGATGAGCTGTGGCTTGATGCCGCATAGAATGAGGTCGTTGGCCTGCTCGACCTGGACGTTGGACTGCGGGTGCGCCATGGAAGCCAGGTCGAGGCGGATGCCGGAGACGGAGCAATACTGCGTGAGCGTGCCCTTGGCGAAGTTGGTGTCGTTGTCCGGATGATGCTATTCGGGACGCCGTAGCGCACCGCGATGTCCTTGATGAACCAGACGACTGTTGGCCCATCCAGCTTCTTGATCGGCCTTTCTTCGATCCACTTGGTGAACTTGTCCACCGCCACCAGCAAATGCGGCGTGCCGCCTCGAGTAGTCTTGAAAGGTCCCACCCTGTCGAGTCCCCAGACCACGAAGGGCCAGGTGATCAGGATGGTTCGGAGTGATGAGGCCGGTTGGTGGCTGTGCTTGCTGCGTTGGCATCCCTCACACTTGAGGACAAGCGACTCGACATCTTGGAGGGCCGTGATCCAGTAGAAGCCATGGCGAAAAGCCTTGGCCACCCAAGACCTCGAGGTGGCGTGGTGCCCGCACTCAACCTGGTGTATATCGAGGAGGATCTCAATGCCCTTGTATCGTTCGACACAGCGCTGGAAAACGCCCATCGAAATGTGCTTGACGAGCTCGTTGTTGATGATGTTGTAGGTGGACGCCCGCCGCTGCACTTGCCGAGCCTCGGTCTCGTCCATGGGGAGAACCCCGTTCTCCGGGAATTCCGACATGGGCAGGGCCCATGATGAGGCCGTCACCACGGCGGGTTCTAGGACAACAGCCCCCGAGTCGGTGGCGGCAGCCCCCGGGTCGGGGATGGCAGCGGCCGGGTCGAGGATGACGGTGACCGGGTCGAGTTGGGCAGTCAACGGGTTGGGTCCAGCAGCCCCCGGGCCAGGTTCGGTGGTCCCTAGGCCAGGTTCAGAGTCGCCTGGGCTGGGTTCGTCAGCCCCCGGGTCGGGTTCGTTAGTCCCCGGGCCGGGTTCGACATCCCCCGAGCCGGGTTCGACACCCCCTGGGCTAGGTAGAGGAGCGGCCTAGTTATCCAGGACGAAGATGGACTCGGAGTCCGGGGCTGGCTTGATGGATGGCTTGTGCAGGTTCTCGAGGGAGACGCCTGACGGGACGGACTGCCGGGATGAGCCGATCTTGGCCAACGTGTCGGCGGCTTCATTTTCCGCTTGCGGGATGTGGAGGAACTTGGTGCTATCGAAGAAGCCAGACAACTGCTAGACGAGGAAGCGGTAGCTTGCCATGTTGGCATCGCGGGCGTCCCACTCGCTGGAGTACTGCTGTACCACATGTTCCGGGTCACCATAGCATAGGATGCATCAGATGCCGAGTTCCTTGGCAAGTCGGAGGCCATGCACAAGGGCTTCGTACTCGGCAACGTTGTTGGAGGCAGCAAAGTGGATCTGGAGCGCGTATCGAAGTCGGACGCCCTTCAGTGAAGACAACACGATGTCGGCGACCAAGCCAAGGCGCATCTTGGAGCCATCGAAGTGCATGCGCCAATGCGTCGAATCTGGTGGAGACGGCAGGTATTGGGTCTCTGTCCAGTCGACGAGGAAGTCAGCCAGAGCTTGGGACTTGATCATGGTGCGGGGCTCGTAGAGGATAGTGTGGCCGGCTAGCACGATCGCCCACTTGGCAACCCGGCCAGAGGCATCCCGTCAATCGATGATCTCGCTGATAGGAGCCATGCTGACCACGGTGACATCATGCTCTTGGAAGTATTTCTTCAACTTCTTGGCAGTAAAATACATGTTGTAACACATCTTCTGGTAGTGCGAGTAGTTCTGCTTGGAGGTGGAGAGCACCTCGCTCAGGTAGTAGACCGGGCCCTAGACGGCTTGGATCTTGCCCTTCTCTGGCCGCTCGACCAACACCACTGTGCTGACCGACCGTGAGGTGGCCGCAATGTAGAGCAACAATGGCTCCTTCTCACTTGGCGCGGCTAGGACGGGTGTGGTGGACAGCATTCCAGAAATCCTTGTCCGCCTGGACATTCCATTCGAACGGCGTTGTCTTCTTCATTAGCCGGTACAGGGCCAAGACCCTCTCGCCCAGCCGGCTGAGAAATCGGTTGACCGAGGCCAAGTAGCCGGTGAACTTCTGGACATCGCACAACCGAGCCGGCTTGCGCATGCGCTCAATGGCCTTGATCATCTCCGGGTTCGCCTCAATGCCACGCTCCGAGGCGAGGAAACCGAGTAGCTTTCCGACTGGGACGCCGAAAACGCATTTCTCCGGGTTGAGCTTGATCTAGTACTCGCGCAAGTTAGCAAAGGTTTCCTTCAGGTCGTCGAGGAGCATGAGGTGCTTCTTGGTCTTCACAACTATGTCATCCACATAGACGTGGATGTTGCGGCCAAGTTGCGACAGCAGGCATTTCTACATGCAGTGTTGGAATGTGGCACCGACGGTCTTCAGGCCGAATGACATGGTGATGTAGCAATACGCCTCGAAGGGCGTGATGAAGGACGTCTTCAGGGTGTCGGCCGGGTCCAGCTTTATCTGGTGATAGCCGGAGTAAGCATCCAGGAAGGACAAGAGCTCAAAGCCGACGGTGGAGTCAATGACTTGATCGATCCGCGGGAGGGTGAATGGATCCTTGGGGCAGGCCTTGCTCAGGCTGGAGTAGTCAATACACAAGCGCGAGGTCTTATTTTTCTTCAGGACGAGGACTGGGTTGGTCATCCACTCGGGGTGGAACACTTCCATGACGAAGCCGGTCGCCAAAAGCTTGGCAACCTCTTCACCGATGGTTCTTCTCTTCTCCTCAGAGAAACGATGTAGGGGTTGGTGGACTGTAACAGCCCCAAAATTGGGTTATCAATTTTTGTGCTGTTATTCCTTCCTGGCAATCATTTTTCAAAATTTTCTCCTGAGTTTGCTGGATGACTCTGACAATTCTTGTCATTTTAACCTTTCAAAGCCTTGCTCATGTCTTTGTTAGTGGGCAAGACCTCATCTGCATCATCTCAAATCCATCAAAACCCTAATACCAATTTTTGGAATTTGGTTATTTCCTTTGTGCTTGCAAAGGAGCCATCCTTTTTCCTTGATCTGTTGATCCTCCCAATTGTTCCCAGAGACCCTCCTACCTTTCCAATCCTTGGATATGCAAAAATATTGCTAAGTCCTATGCAATATTTTTCATTTGTGATTTATTCCTTTTCTTGTCTATCTAATGACTAAAATCCAAAGGCATAGCTAGTCATCTCATAAATTCATGAAAATTTGTGGAGATGATATTTGTGACTAATCTTAGCTCTGGCAAAAATATTGGCCATAATTAAATAAGGAAAACTGCCTTTTCCTATTTTAAGCCAATATTGCATTTCTGCCATTTTCCAAAGGAGCTACCATTTTTATAGCAAGGAAAATTCCCAAATAATTTGTGGACCTTGTACTTGCTATATCTTCACCATTTCCATCCAAGCCCATGTTTCAAGGGTCATAATTTGAGCACATGATCCAATGCAAGTTTCTGCCCTATCTAGAATTTTTGCAAAGGAAGTGCTTGAACCCTTGATCCTTTTGAACTGAAATTTTGTAGGGTAATTAACATTGATAAATCACCTCTGGATACCCCAAAATCATCCTAATCCATCTATCCAGTCTTCCTTGGCAATTTTCTCAAGTTTCTGTTCAGATTGCTTGTTTGTGAGGAAAGTACCTTCATAGATGATCAAAATGAGCTCAAACTTTTCCAACAGTCTCTAATGACCATATAATCACCCTCCTCCAAGATTCATCTCATTCCATTTATCCATGTGAGCCCAGGATGAATTCTTTGTTTCTGTCCAAATTTTCAGTTTGTGAAGCAAGTATATTTTATCTTACTCCATTATGGCTGAAATTTTTCCCAAGTATTCTCCTACTCCATTAACCTATCTTCACAAAAGTTTAGCTCATTTCAGTTAGGGATTTGCCCTCAGGATTTTTCTCAAGTTTCTGGGAAGAAATAATAGTTGTGAAGGAAGTACCATTTTGGCCAGCCCATTTGGTATGGAATTTTTACAACGTCATTATATGCCCAAAACATCAGGCTTTGCCAAGTTTTAGCCCAATCCAACACTCCTTGTGAGTGTTACTTCATGCTTTAGCTTCTGGGCCATATTTGACAGTTGCACTGCAATTATGTTAAATTCTTGTCCTAATGCCCTCATAATTCCCAGGACCGTAGTCCTTACTAGCCTAAACCTCCCAGACATCAAGTTTACTTTTTAACCTCTCTGGTTTATCTCTAGAATGTGGTCAAGTTTGCTACGGCAAACTTGTGAAGCTTAGTTTACTTAGCTCCTTTTGTCTTTGCCCGTTTCTTTACCGTAGTAATACTTTACCTTGGATGGACTACGATGTAGACATGGTTTGTCATGGAGTAGAATGCCAGAGCATGTGTTGTCCTTGGTGACCACGGGAAATGCCAGCCAAAACGGTGGTCTAGCCACCGTTGGCGACGACAGAGCCAATCTGGCGGGTTCTGGCCCGTCCCCACGTGCCAAGTAGCCCGGCATCATCGTCGCCATTCCCTTAGACCCCTCTTCCCCTCCATTTTCTTCTCCGGCACGTTGTTCCAACGACCGAACAGTCAGCCCCATGGCCATCATCGCCTTCCTCTCCGGGGAAAGCTCGCCGATGCACGGACACGTCGCCAGCTGCGTGCCACCTTTCCCCCTCTCCTCGAGCTCTCCCCGCGGCTAGAAGTAGCCCTCCCAAGCTCCCTCGCAGTCCACAACCCTCCCCCAGCCACTCATTCCTTCCTGGAATCCCTCTCCAATCCCCACCATCGCCATGGCCGCTGCCTTGGCTCTTCTTGAGTCCGGCATCACCGAGCTTTCCCCTCGGCTTCTCCACCACCAGAGGATTTCCCAAGGTCCAGTGAGCATCCCAGTAGCATCGGCCCTTCCCTCGCCTACCGTAGCGTCTACCTTTCTGGCGGCAGAAGCCTATCTCCGCCGCGAGCCCTGCTGCTCCCTTCCTAGCGCTCCTCGCCAGAAACGAACACCACCCCGAGATGCGCCTCTTCCTCCTGAGCATATGGGTAGGTCGCCCGTCGTGAATGGTGGCCGAACGCGCTGGCAATCACCGTTGAGATGGTCGCCTCCCTCGGCCATGCTCACGCTCGAGCAGGAGGAAGAAGAAAGCCAGGCCAGGAGGGCCCCACCCCCAAGCGACCCCATCAGTCGGCGAGAGGGTGATGCCAGGTCGGATAAGTGGAGACGCCCCCATCCCTTTATGTTTTCCCTTAGCTCAAGATGTATTGCCTGAAATACGCTTTCTATTCTCTGGAAACGTATCTTCTCAAATGCGCTTTCTGTTTTCAGCCCCGCCCGCCGAAGTGGTTATTTTGTGAATGTTCACTGTTTAAGCCTCTTTTCTGCCTAAAAAGTGAACGACCACAACTTTTCAACCATGACTCCGTTTGAGGTGATTCCAGCGCTCACTTTCTCTATTCGTCGAGATCTTTCCGTTGGTACCATTTTTTATAATGTTTTCACATAGTGAAAATGACCACTTTGCCCTTGCCCATAAATAGGCCCCTCCGAGAGAGAATTTTTTCGGCAAATCTTTCCACAATCGTTTCACAATTTTTCCCGTAGTACTCTTTGACCCCAGGCAAGACAACCTCTTATCATGAGCCCCGAACTTCCATGTTGACTTTGCTTGCACCTTGTGTGTGTAGTTGCAGTAGTTTCTTGTGTGTCTCGCCTGCAACTATTTCAGTTATGTTTTATGTTCTATTGCATGCCATGTCATGCTTACCTTTCATGATACCTTTTGCCATGCTAGTTAGTATGTTGTTACTGATAATATCATATCTCTGTTCTGGATTAGTTTCATGCTCATAGTATTGATGTTATGATGGTTCTGTTGCATTGTTTCACATTGCCATGTTCCATATGCTATAGGTGTGCACTTGAGAAGCTTGGTATTTTGTTAAATCATTTGTATGTTGCATGCTCATTATTAAATTCATGCTAATATGCTCATGATGATGGAGAAGATAATAAGATGACTTTAATAATAAAAAACCTCCTCCGTCATTGATGGGATTGAGTCATAGTGCCACCAAATCAAACTTTTCCAGTGCAACCACATTTTCCTTTATGGGAAGGCCTTAGTGCGATATGTGGTCATGCCTCTCATCGGTGCCTCTAACGAGGGAAGGTTATGGGCGCGCGCTACCTTAATCAGGTAGGCGGACATAAGCCTTGTGAGCCCGAGTTTGGTTATCTGCACATGTCCCTGTTTGGGACCGTTTTTGTTTTGCCACGACGGTGGCCGTGATGCCTTTGGTAGGCATGGGGCCACCCATGACTTAGCCCAGAGGGGAGTTAGTCGGAGTGGTCGAGAGAGTGTCATGGGTAATGGGTCGGTTTTGTTGGAACGCCGTTGGTCCACCCGAATGGGAGTGCAAGGCCATGGGATCTGTGGTGTGGGTACAGTGTGCTACCTCTGCAGAGTGTTTATTAAGTCGACCGATAGCAGCACAGTTCGTAGTAGGTCACACTATCGGGTCTTGGTCAAAATGGAGGATAAACCTGAAATAACTAAGTGGGTGAATATTGTGTAACACTTAATGTGGTGACTTGGACTATGAGATAGTCGTGAGAAGTCACGGTGATGTTTTGATATGATCACGAGGTGAGGTCTCGATGAGTGTTGAACCAGGTGTGGTTCCGTTTGTGATCTGCGAATGATCACCGTTTGCTTGCAAGGCAACCCGTTGGGAAGAGTGTCCGAGGGACTCAGTGCACAAGTTTGGTTGCATTGCATGAGTAATATGTTTGCATTTCAAGAACCATGGCATAATAGGAGATGGTTGCATAAAGTTAACATGTTATGACTGCATTGGATACAACCGGTAATTTATATTCAGCATAGTTTCATGATGCCATGCCATGTCTTGATTGAACTTATGCCATGCTTTGACATGCCATTTTATGGTTAAGGTGCGGTACTATGTTTTTTGTTGCCATATTAAAATTAAGTTTGATATGCCATGTTATTACCATGATAGTAGATGCCATGATGTTGTTCATGCTTATTTTGATCCATGTCTCTAGTTAATATCATGCCATGTTTAGCTTCTGCTATGAGATAGGTTGTTGCATGCGCTTGGTTCTTGCTTTGTCTTCTATTTGTTTGGATGCTATATAATTGGTTGTCTTGCAAGTACATTCAATGTACTGACCTGGCGTGTCATGCCAGTTTTGTAGGTTGTGCCCAAATTGTTCGCTTGTTCCGTCATGCTAGGTCGTAATCTTGCCAGTCCTGTGAGTTGTGGAGCCCAGCCAGAATCGATGAGCTGCCAAACCAGGACTTCCACCGCCTTTTTAAATAGCATGAGAGCTATGCCAGATGACTGTATTCATTAATGATGTAATTCCATATAAATGTATTTGATGAATATTCTTGTACCTGGAATGCTGTATCATGGACCTATCGTGCGTCAGGTGTTATCCTGGGCTGACGTGCGAAGGCCCCCTGCTCCAGGCAAATCGAGGTGCCACATGAGATGGTATTAGAGTAGCCAGGCTGCATAGGTTATCCTAGCATTAGATAACCGCTACCATTAAACCGTAATAACCCTAAGGGATTTGTCCCATCCCTGGCACGCGGCATGGCTACTGTTATTCAGTAGGTGGCGCAGTCGGGACCGACATATCCTCACCCCGCTGTCCCCGCCTAGTTATTCGTGGAACTAATAGCAACCATATCCTTTCTGGTTGTCCGCACCGTTTAGCCTTCACCATTAAGGGAAAAGGGGCCACACCATGCGGGCATGTCCCTCAGGGTTGCTTATAAAATCCCATTTCCGCTAGCCGTATCATTCACCTCTCAATCAGCCATGTCCCTGCAAAGAAGCCTAGCTAGTAGCTCCCCAGCCATGACTCACGCCCTCAAAGCTCCCAAGTTTCACACTCGCACCTTTGTCGTCAACCATACTAGCTTTCCACCTCTTCTTACTGAGATGCTCACCAAAGCATTTGGCTGTAATGCTAGCCCAGATTACCTGGTGTTCCAATTGGCACCCATCCCTCACCTTCACCATTGTGATGCTAGAGTGCACATCTCCCAGGTCGCATGGCAGATGGTCAGCCGTTGGTCTTTCAAGGCAGAGCCATGCCCACTACTGATTTGGCAATTCAGGCTGCTGTTGTGGAGGCTTCCTATACCTCCAAACCAAGTTTCTGCAAGTGGCAGAGAGGCGGGAGTTCTGCTTTTTCCCCCTTGTGACAGAAGCAGGAATTCAGCCTCCTCCCCCAATTCTGGGAGATGACACCACAATCACTCGCCTGGTGCAATATATCACTACTCAGGGGAGGATGATTGCAAAGATGCTTGCCGAGTTTATAACCATGGACAATGATACGGTGCGAGTTGTCACGGAAGCTTATCGTGAGGCTCGTAAATTTGCATCCAAAGCCGTTCGTCCAACGCCGTTCGTCCTAGTGCTACCCTCTCAACCTGTGTTGTGGCCTAAGCCAAACATCGTCACCCTCGACAAGGCTCTTTACCGGATCCACCAACAGCATTTCCTTGGATCAATTTCAGCCACAACCCCAGCAGCAGAGCCCCAACCCATAGAAGTGTCGAACGATGAAGATGGAGATTGGCTCAGTCTTCGTCCCCTGGGAGAGCCCAGCAAGGCCAGTCCCCAGCATGACCTCAGTCACGCAATCAGTTGTTTATGTGAATAGTTTAGTGTGTTGAGTCATCCTCCAGACGAGGATAGAACCATGGATCACGGAGTGAGTAGATTTGTTTAGCGTGTAGCGCGTTCGTGCTTTGTTGTATGTTTGTACCATTGTAGCCTGTATGAAGTGCTTTATGTATGCTTTCTTGCTTGTTGGTTTTGTTTTTGTTTGTCTCTCTATCAATCGGAAATGTTTGATAGTGGTGGCAATGTGTTTCTAACAAGACTTTAATTAGTAGAGCACATACACTAAACAACATTGACTCATCCTGAGTCTATAATAAAATGCGCACTGGTGTAGGTATATGTATACCAGGAGTACATATACTCACTACCATTAAAACACCTTAGTATGATTTTTCTGATGTGTTTTTCCTTTGCATATTCATTGTATCTGTGTTCTTGTTAGCTTATATTGTACTGCATACTGCACGCATACCAGTTCACCCACGAGTACATTTAGGGCAGTACTCGAGGGAATGCAAAGCCACATATCCCTCTCTATCTTTGCATACCCCGTGTGCCAGATTTCTTGCCCCAAAGCCTCATAGAGGCATTTACATCTGGCAATAACTCATCTCTAATTCTTTTTCCTGATTTCATTTCCGGAGGTACACCGCCAACTTTATTTCACTTGATCCAATACATCTACCCCAATACAGATTTCAACTCTGATTCTACCTCGACACCTACTTTTTCGTGGAGCAATCCGCGGAATTTTCCCGTACCCAAGTGTGCTTCCTGAGCTAGTGCAGCCACCTCATCTGCATCTGGACCCCATCACCACCCTCTTCTCTGCCTTGCATGGTGCAGGCAAGTCGCCATCCCGCTCCACCGTAGCACACGATTAGTCCGACGAGGCAATGCGACGGAGGATCAAGCATGGTGGCGGACCACCCAGTGCACCTTCTTCTCCCGTATCTCGATCCATCGCACCCAGCCGCGCATTGTCCTGAGCTCGATCATTCCTGATGAGTATTAGCAGGAGGATCGACGAGCCGATAAGCGTGCTCAGCAGCGCAGCTAAGAACAACTGCATCGCCGCCAAGAAAACCGCCTCACTGAAGGAGCTCGGCTCGATCTCGCACAAACCAAAGAAGTAGTAGAGCGGCATTTGTGTTTGTCCGTTGAAGGAGAGTCACACTGCCATCTTTTATAAACAAACCCCGGTGTACGGTGAGCAAGGTCTAGGAGAACCGCTCGTTGCTCAATCACCGGTGTCCAGGAGGCGAATCCGTGAGTAGTGCCGACGAGGAACTAGCCCGCGACGTGATTGCTCTCTACACCAGCACCTACATGTTACGCACTACAGTACTGGGGTCCTCATCGCCCTAGGAGCTAGATGCACGATGCGCCAAGCCGCACGCGGAGCAGCGACGAAGAAGAAGCACCAAAGTGGAGGTAGAAGAAAGAGGCTGCCAGTGGGCCCTGGACCCACGTGTCAGCAGGTGAAACCAATGTTTATTGGGGTGCATCCAGCATTTTTCGGGAGTCTGATCTTGATTGCCCCTAGCCGTGGAGGTAACCCTCTCTTGCCCATATTTTCCCCTAGGTGTACCAATTATCGGTATCCCAATTCATCTGTATCTGACCAAAGGGTTAAAATTAACCCAGATGATTTCCCCGGAGTGGTTGTCTTTTCATTGTTGTTGTAACCTTAGGAATCTCGAGGACGAGATTCCTTCAAGGGGGAAGAGTTGTAACAGCCCCAAAATTGGGTTATCATTTTTTGTGCTATTATTCCTTCCTGGCAATCATTTTTCAAATTTTTCTCCTGAGTTTGATGGATTACTCTGACAATTCTTGTCATTCTTAACCTTTCAAAACCTTGCTCATGTCTTTGTTAGTGGGCAAGACCTCATTTGCATCATCCCAAATCCATGAAAAACCCTAATTCCAATTTTTGGAATTTGGATATTTCCTCTGTGCTTGCAAAGGAGCCATCCTTTTTCCTTGATTTGTTTCCTCCTAATTGTTCCCAGACACCCTCCTACATTTCCAAACGTTGGATATGCAAAAATATTGCTAAGTCCTATGCAAAAATTTTCATTTGTGATTTATTCCTTTTCTTGTCCATCTAAGGAATAAAATCTAAAGGCATAGCTAGTCATCTCATAAATTGTTAAAAATTTGTGGAGATGATATTTGTGACTAATCTTAGCTCTCGCAAAATTATTGGCCATTATTAAATAAGGAAAATTGGCTTTTCCTATTTTAAGCCAATATTGCATTTTTGCCATTTTCAAAAGGAGCTACCATTTTTATAGCAAGGAATATTCCCAAATAATTTGTGGAGCTTGTACTTGATATATCTTCACCATTTCCATCCAAACCCATCTTTCAAGGGTCATAATTGGAGCACATGATCCAATGCAAGTTTCTGCCCTATCTGGAATTTTTGCAAAGGAAGTGCTTGAAAACTTGATCCTTTTGAACTGAAATTTTGCAAGGTAATTAACATTGATAAATCACCTCTAGATACCCAAAAACCAGCTCAATCCATCTATCCAATCTTCCTGGACATTTTCTCAAGTTTCTGTTCAGCTTGCTTGTCTATGAGGGAAGTACCTTCATAGATGATCAAAATGAGCTGAAACTTTTCCAGCAGTCTCTAATGACCATATAATCACCCTCCTCCAAGATTCATCTCATTCCATCGATCCATGTGAGCCAAGGATCAATTCTTTGTTTCTATCCAAATTTTCAGTTCGTGAAGCAAGTATATTTTATCTTGCTCCATTATGGCTGAAAATTTTCCCAAGTATTCTCCTACTCCTATAACTAATCTCCACAAAAGTTTGGCTCATTTAAGTTAGCCATTTGCCCTGAGGATTTTTCTCATGTTTCTGGGCAGAAATAATAGCTTTGAAGGAAGTACCATTTTGGCCAGCCCATTTGGTATGAAATTTTTATAGCATCAATGTATGCCAAAATCACCAGGCTTTGCCAAGTTTTAGCCCAATCTAACACTCCTAGTGAGTGTTACTTCATGCTTTAGCTTCTGGGCCAGATTTGACAGTTGCACTACAACTATGTTAAATTCTTGTCCTAATGCCCTCATAATTCCCAGGACCATAGTCCTTACTAGCCTAAACCTCCCAGACATCAAGTTTCCGTTTTAACCTCTTTGGTTTTATCTCTAGAATGTGGTCAAGTTTGCTACAGCAAACTTGTGAAGCTTAGTTTACGCAGCTCCTTTTCTCTTTGCATGATTCTTTACCGTAGTAATACTTTGCCCTGGATGGACTACGTTGTAGACATGGTTTGGCATGGAGTAGAATGCCAGAGCGTGCATTGTCCTTGGTGACCACGGGCAATGCCAGCGAAAACAGTGGTCTAGCCACTATTGGCGACGGATAAACCGCTCCGGCTGGTTCTTGCTCGTCCCCGCATGTCCTGTAGCTCGGCATCATCGTCGCCATTTCCCTGGACCCTTCTCGCCGTCCGTTTTCTTCTTCGGCGCGTCGTTACAACGACCAAACAATGATCCCCGTGGCCATCGTCGCCTTCCTTGCTATTGTCCTCTTCCTCCTCTTGCCAGTGAGCGTTGCCCGACTCCATGAGCTCCTGCGCATCGTCCGCATCGCCCTCATCACCTTCCAACTCCTCCCCATGAGCCTTTGCCGTGCTTACCAACACAATGCCCCTCGCCGATGCACGGACACGTCGCCAGCCGCCAGCTCTCCCTGTGGCTATAACTAGCCCTCCCGAGCTCCCTCGCAGTCCACAACCCTCCCCCCAGCCACTCATTCCTCCCCGGAATCCCTCTCCGATCCCCACCAACGCCATGGCCACCGCCTCAGCTCTTCTTGAGTCTGGCATCACCGAGCTTTCTCCCTCGGCTCCTCCACCAACAGAGCATTCCCCAAGGTCCGGCGAGCCTCCTAGTAGCCTCGGCCCTTTCCCTCCCCTACTGTAGCACCTACCTCGCCAGCGGCAGAAGCCCATCTCCGCCACGGCCCCTGCTGCTCCCCTCCCAGCGCTCCTTGCTGGAAACGGAGTCCACCCCGAGATGTGCCTCTTCCTCCTGAGCATCTGGGCAGGTTTCCCGTCGCGAATGGTGGCTGAACGCGCCAGCGATCGCCATCGGGATGTCCGCCCCCCTCGGCCACGCTCATGCTCCCTCGGCTCTGAACTTGCATGTTGACTTTGCTTGCACCTTGTGTGTGTGTAGTTGCAGTAATTTCTTATCTGTCTCGCCTGCAGTTATTTTAGTTATGCTATATGTTCTATTGTGTGCCATGTTATGCTTACCTTTCATGATATCTTTTGCTATGCTAGTTAGTATGTTGTTAATGATAATATCATGTCTTTATTTTGGATTAGTTTCATGCTCGTAGTATTGATGTTACGATGGTTTTGTTGCATTGTTTCGCATTGCCGTGTTCCATATGCTATAGTTGTGCACTTGAGAAGCTTGGTATTTTGTTAAATCATTTGTATGTTGCATGCTCATTATTACATTCATGCTAATATGCTCATGATGATGGAGAAGATAATAAGATGAATTAATAATAATAAACCTCCTCCGTCCTCGATGGGACCGAGTCATAGTGCCACCAAATCGAACTTTTCCAGTGCAACCACATTTGTATTTTTGGGAATGCCTTACTGCGATCTATTGTCATGCCTCTCGCCGGTGCCTCCAATGAGGGAAGATTATGGGCGCGCGCTACCCTGATTAGGTAGGCAGACATAAGCCTTGTGAGCCCGAGTTTGGTTATGTGCACATGTCCCCATTTGGGACCGTTTTTGTTTTGCCACGACAGTCGCCGTTTCCCACGATAGTGGCCGTTTGCCACGACGGTGGCCACGATGCCTTTGGTAGGCACGGGGCCACCCATGACTTAGCCTAGAGGGGAGTTAGTCGGAGTGGCCGGGAGAGTGTCATGGGCAATGGGTCGGTTTCGTCGGAACGCTATTGTTCCACCCGAATGGGAGTGCGAGGCCATGGGTTCCATGGTGTGGGTACAGTGCGCTACCTCTAGAGAGTGTTTATTAAGTCTATCGATAGCAGCATAGTTCGTAGTAGGTCACACTATCAAGTCTTGGTCGGAATGGAGGATAAACCTGAAATAACTAAGTGGGTGAATAATGTGTAACACTTAATGTGGTGACTTGGACTACGAGATAGTCAGGAGAAGTCATGGTGATGTTTTGATATGATCACGAGGTGAGGTCTCGATGAGTGTTGAACCAAGTTTGGTTTTGTTTGTGATCCGTGAATGATCACCATTTGGTTGCGAAGCAACTCGTTGGGAAGAGAGTCTGAGGGACTCGGTGCACAAGTTTGGTTGCATTGCATGAGTAATATGTTTGCATTTAAAGAACCATGGCAGAACAGAAGATGGTTGCATAAATTTAACATGTTATGACTATATTGGATACGACCAGTAGTTCATATTCAGCATAGTTTCATGATGCCATGCCAGGTCTTGATTGAACTTATGCCATGCTTTGACATGCCATGTTATGGTTAAGGTGCGATACTATGTTTTGTGTTGCCATATTAGAAGTAAGTTTGATATGCCATGTTATTACCATGATAGTAGATGCCATGATGTTGTTCATGCTTATTTTGATCCATGACTCTAGTTAATATCATGCCATGTTTAGCTTCATGCTTATTTTGATCCATGGTTCTTGATTTGTCTTCTGTTTGTTTGGATGCTATATAATTGGTTGTCTTGCAAGTACATTCAATGTACTGACCTGGCATGTCATGCCAATTTTGTAGCTCGTGCCCAAATTGTTCACTTGTTCCATCTATTAGGTCGTAATCTTGCTAGTCCTGTGAGTTGTGGAGCCCAGCCAGAATCGATGAGCTGGCAAACAAAGACTTCCGCCGCCTTTTTAAATAGCCTTGGAGTTATTCCAGATGACTGTATTCATCAATGATGTAATTCTATATACATGTATTTGATGAATATTCTTGTACATGGAATGTTGTGTCATGGATATGTCATGCATCGGGTGTTATCCTGGGCTGACGTGTGAAGGCCCCCTGCGCCATGCTAATCGGAGTGCCACACGGAGAGGCTTGGCGTCCTTGTGACGTGGAGTTTGTGCTCTACATACTTTCTCGAAATACCCGGCATGTCCTTTGGGGTCCATGCGAAGATATCCCGATTCTCACGAAGGAAGTCAACGAGCTCGCCTTCCTATTTACTCTTGAGGAGAGTGCCAACGACAACATACTTGCTGCAGCTGGGGTCTTCCGGGTTCAGCTTGACATTCTTGGTCCCCTTGGAGGGCTTGAACGAGGCCTCATCGGTCGGCTCCTTGGCCGGGGCCGGCACGGCCGACATCTCGTTACCTAGCGCGATGATCCAGTTGAGCTAGCGCCGCTCCTCGGCTATGACCAGCGACAAGGCCAGGTTGGCACCATCTCGGGCACACTCGAGGGACTTCTGGTAGTAGCCGGTGATGGCGATGAGGTCCTTCGGACCCGGTAGCTTCATCTTCAGATAGGCGTAGTGGGGGACTGCCATCAACATGGCGAGTGCAGGCTAGCCCAACAGTGCATGATACGTGCTGGATAGGTCCACCACCTCGAACCAGAGCGGCTCATGTCGGAAGTGGTTTCTGTTGCCGAACAGGACGTCGAGCCGGATCCAGCCGATCGGGGAGCAAGAGAGGCCGGGTAAGATGCCATGGAGAATCGTCTGGGTTGGCTCCAAGTCTTTGTCCTCGAGGCCGAGCATGGTCATGGTGTCGCGGTAGAGGATGTTGATACTACTGCCGCCATCGATGAGGACCCAGGAGAACTTGCATGTGCACCGGCGTGCTACTATGGTAGGGTTGAGGGCGAGGATGCAGCCACCCGGGTTCCGCATGATGTCCGGGTGGTCTTCCCGGGTCCAGGTGACCAGGCGCTTCGACTAGTGCATGTACTCCGTCTTGGCCGGGATGACGGTGTTCACCTCCTGCCGCCCGGAGCAGGCGCTCGCTACGCTTGCCATCACTGATGCTGGTGAATACTACGTAGCTCGCATTCTGGTCGGGGTAGACGTCATCACGCATTGCGCCGCCAGCCGGAGGCAGGGGAGGAGGAGGCGGAGGCGGCTACCCCGTACCCAGAGCCAGGGCCGAAGGAGGTGGGACGTCGCCTCACATGAGCCAGGGATGGAGGAGGCGGGACAGAGTTGGGGCTGAAGCATGTGCGTGGGAGGCTTCACGCCGCTGCGGTGCTTGTAGGGAGCGTCGAACATCTCCTCGAAACTCATGGCGGCTTGCCACGCCGTCTTGCAGGTTTGCCGGCATTTGGCGGCCGGCTCGGCCGCGGGTGCCTGCTCTGCGGCCACAATGAGCCGGTTGTCATGGTGATGAGCCGGCTGGTCGGCCTTGCTCTTGTTGTTCTTCTGGTTGTTCTGCTGTGGGCTGCCTTCGCCAGCCGGCTTGGGAGGGGGAACCGGCTTCACCTTGCCGGCTTCGTCCAGCGCCACTTGGATCTTCATGGCGGAGTCGGCATTGGCATACTTGTCCGCCGTCACCACGAGCGCGGCCATGGTGGATGGCTTGGAGTTCAAGAGCTTGTGCTTGAGGAGGGTGCCATCCTAGCACCCGCTGACGAATTATTGGATGGCATGTACTTCATGGACGCCCTCGCAACTATTCCGGAGCTCGGTCAGCGCGAGTGGTACTCGCGTCCGGTCTCCATCGGCCCCTGCATGCACATGGTGAGCTGGCTAGGGTAGATGGGTCGCTTGTAGTGCCAGTGAAGTTACGGATGAAGGCCTGCTCGAAGTCGACCCACACATTGATGCTGCCCGCCGGCAGGCTGTTCAACCACATGCGAGCCGAACCCTGGAGCATGAGCGGAGCATAGCGCACGACGGGACGATGGTTGCCGCCCGTGATGCTGATGGTGGTGGTGTAGTCGATGAGCCAGTCCTCCGGCTTGACAGTGCCGTTGTACTTGGGGGTGTCGCGAGGGAGCGTGAATCTCTTGTGGAAAGGCTCATCCTGGATGTGCAGACCGAAGCAAGCTGGACCAACGGCATTGTTCTCCTCCAGCTCCAGGGAGAGGGCAAGCTGGTCGAGGCGATGGCAGGCATCGGTATCGTCGCTGGCGCGCGGGCCCAGCCGCGGGGGGTCGGGTCAGCTGAAGCCGGATGTCGGCCGGGTTGCGGGGGAGGATCATGTCGGCGTAGGTCTTCGGCGGCCGGCACGTCGCCCAAGCCGCAGACAGTTGTTGGAGCATGGTTGCGCCGGGTCCGGTGCGACCGAAGTGTGCTTCGCCAGGTGGCGAAGATGTCGTGTTCTGCTGGTCCTTGGGACTGTTGTTGTGGATCGTGCCAGACCCCGCCGGCTTGCCGAGTTGTTTGAGGTGGTCCTGTTGGGCGTTGGCCGCGTCGAGGAGGTCGTTCACCCGCTTCAGGCGGTCTTTCAGCTCGTCACCAGCGAGCTGGTCCAGGCCAACCGTGGCCACCTGGGCGGCACACATGTTATTCATGGGGGTCTCGTAGACAGGAGGGATTGTACCGAAGGCGCGGCCGGTCGCACCGCCCCGGGCCCACACATCGGCGACCCAACTCGACTCAGCTGTGGCGGGCGTGAAGTCATAGGCGGCATTGCGCTCCAGCTGAGCGGAGTCTAGGCGGCACTGCATGGCAGTGAGCATCTCAGACATGTCCAGAAGGCGATGGCAGTCCTCCTCGAGCCGAGCCCGAGTGTCGACGATGTTGGAGGCGTCGACGTCAGTGGTTATGGAAACACGAAGGCTCTGCATCGTGGCGCACAATGGGTTCGGCGGGTTGGCACGATCTACTGCGGCCCTGGCTTCGGCGGCCTTCCTCACCGCGCTGGACGAAGTTGAAGCGCCGATGTCGGTGATGAATACCTCTATGCAGAGGTCCATCGCCCTGGCGGGAGCGTCGTCGCCGGGGGAGATGGGGGCGTCAGAGATGTCAAGTAACTCATTGGGGTAGTCATCAGCCGCGAGCGCATCAGAGATGCGCAGCGCGACGAAGGAGGCGGCGAGCGCGTCGATGACGTCATACGTCAGCGTGAAGGGCTCATCGGTGTCGGAAAGGTGCCCTGTCTGTAACATGTCTCCGGCCAGAACCTTGAGCTGCCCCACGGTGGGCGCCAACTATCATGGTGGGCGCACGGCAGATGCTAAGGGATGGCTAAAGAGAGGAGGAGGCTCGAGGGCACCGGTGGGCTCCGGAGGCGAGGTCGGCATGAGCGAGCGAGGGACGCAAGGTATACCCAGGTTCGGTGCTCTCCGGAGAGATAACACTAGTCCTACCAAGTGTGGTTTATATGAAACAGTACAGAGTTGCTCCTCAAGCTGTATGAACGAAGAAGGAAGATAGGCCAATGTAACATCCCAAATTTTCAATTTGGAATGTTATACATTAGATCATCATTGCATATCATATTTTATTTTTGCATTTTGGTTGATCCTAGAAAATTCTACACAACTCAAGGACCCATGGAGAGAGTTGGGGATTTCATTATTTTCATATTTGAGTTTTCTCAAATTTTGAGAATAGGATCATTTGGTTTTATTTATTTTATCATCAATTATTTCTATTACAAAAATATGAGAGAGGGAATAAAATGACTTTCCCAAAATAGAGAAATATTGAGGATTTAATAATAAAATTAAACAAGATTTTATTTCGGAGTTTTTCGGTGTTTTATTTGAATTTAGGAAACATGTGCGTTTTTCAAAATTGCATTTAGGCCCCAAATAAATGTTCACTTTGTTGGGCTTGATTTTAGAAGCCCGGGAAAATATATTTCAGGATTTTTGGAGTCCGTTTAGTATTTATTTTTATTTTTTTCTGAGCGGAAATAAATTTAAAAAAAAGAGAGGAAAAAACGACCAGTTTTCGTCGGTTTTCATCGGTTTAATAGATTTGGTTTTTTAAGTAGATCGGTTTTTCTGGTTTATTTATTTTAGCGAGCGTTCGTCGTTTTTCTTTTTCTCGGATTAAATCCGCGATTTTTCTGATCGTGATTCCTGATCCGATTTTCGTTTTAGTTTAACTTTTCGCTCGTTTATCGGAATCAGGCGATTCAAGCGCCTAGAGTTTTGTCTCGAAACCCTCTATCCATTTAATCAACTTAAACAAGATTTTTCTACTGTAAAATTTGCCCTAGATCCAGATTACTAGAACGAAGTTGTTTTCTTCCGCCGTTTGATTTCATTCTTTTTGCCAACCGGTGTTCTTAAGTTGAACCTTCTGGTTAGATATCTTATTTGAGTTTTACCTGTGCATTAGTTGAGTACTTATTGTATGCTTGTTTGTTTGTCTGCGATAGAGTATCCGGAGTGCGCCGCCTGTTACTTCGAATCGCTAGGTTTCCCGGATCATCAGCAAGGCAAGTAACACTTTGATCATACCTTTTCTACTACCCAGTTTTATTGCATTAGATCAATCCTCACACATTGCATGATTAGGATCTAATTAAATTGTGGGATGGGAAGTAGATGAGGTAGTACCTATTACCTGTTTATTATCAAACCTTTGGGAGTTACTTCTACGTTTGCTTATTATGCCATGCTATGCTAGTAGACGTGGATTGGGTGAGTGATATCCATGACAGATGTGAGATTGATAATTAATGGTTTATCTAAGGTGGCAACTTAAACACACATCTGGGTGGATTGAGGCACCTGGGTATTCCAGGACTTGCCTGTTTTCTTTTGGACCGCCACCCAGGCTCAAAGGGATCATGAGACTATTCATACTAGAAACTTCTGTGTGCAGCCACAAGCTATTATGGGCTCTAGCATAGTTGACTAAGTTGTGCGAACTCTTATAGTGGTAGACTAGCAGATGTAGGGGATGTAGGTGGTACGGTCTACCCGATCGTAAGGTGCTAGCGCTTCTGAAAGACTATGTCTCGGTCATCCGTCTTCTCAAACACCATGTAGTGCGAGAAAACAAACGGAGGCGATCGTGTCTTGTGGGGAAAAGTGCGCAAACCTCTGCAGAGTGTAACAAACTAATCATGGTTAGCAGTGTCCCCGGTTATGGACATCTTGAGTATCTAGTACTTGGATTATCATGTGAATCTCAACATGTTACTCTAAATTAATTTTGTTGGGTTCTGTTTAATGATGATGCTTAATTGGGATTGAGAATGCTGTCAACCATTCTCAATGTTTAACAACCACCTTGATAGAAATTAAAATTTTATTCCTTTGAAGTAGGGAAAAATTGGCTTTACGCAAAACTGTAACCATAGAGCTTTCCACTAGCCAAATATGCATATAGTATAGTTGTTTCATTCCATTACTCTCTATGTGTTACCTTGCCAGCATATTCCATGTGCTGACCCGTTTTCGGGCTGCAACGTTAATGCTGCATACTTTTCAGATGACGATTAAGGAGTTTTTAGGTCGTGGTTCTATACTCAGTGATGCCATTGGAGTTGATGGACTCACTTATCTTCCAAGCGTTCCGCTGTTATCGTTATTAGATGGCCTTAAGCCATATTTATTGTAATAAGTTCTCTTTTAAGACATTCGATGTAATAAGTGTGTGATTGCTACTCTGCTATAAATCCTTCGAGTACTGTGTGGTGTCAGCATTACTGATCCAGGGATGACACCGGAGCATAGAGATCAGACTGATTGAGGTCTGGTCGCTACAGCCAAGGCTTAGGCTACTCCCTCTCCTTATGTGTGTGTGTGCCTAGCCTGGTCGATCTTGTGATTGCCCGTATGCAGGAGGGCTCCTGGGGTCTTTTATAGATCAACCCCCCAGGGGTACAATGGTAATGTGACAAGGCCGTGGGGATGGGTTGTCATCATTCGGGAAGCCGGCGTTGGGACCCGCTGGGTGTCAGGGCTCAGTTCTCCGGGCGTGGGACCCGTGCGCCAGGGGGTACTGTTTGCCGTCTTGTCGATCGTCACGGAGTGGCCGGGTCGAGTCCGCTACAGTGGAGCACCGTCAGTCTGCTGCATGCTGAGCACTGACGACGGGTGTACTGTAGCCACGCCGGCCCTAGTCAGCAGGTAGGTGGGGCACTGTTGCCACGCCTCGGCTAGCCAGAGGAGTTGGTCGGGCACTGTTGCCTCGCTCACCCTTGAATGGTGACTCGTCCCATCGTACAGTTGGGATGGGACGGGAGCTGACCCATAGCCAGGTTGAGGAATACGCCATGGGGAGCTGGCTTATTGGAGAAGTCTTGATATGCCGGGTTCGGCCGTCTTGCGTCAGCCGTTGGGGCCGGGTTGAGGAGTTTCGCCAGGTTGAGCAACCCGGCCAAATGTGAGCCAGATTGTGGGGCATTGCTGGCCTCGATGTTTTTCAAAAGGATCCGATTCCGTTGCCTGCCCGGGGTTCATCCCCCCGACACTACATCAAGTTCTACTTCATCAAGTACGACTACAACTCCAAGGATTCCCATCAGGATGATGTGGATCCGGAAGAACAAGAACTAGAAAGTTCTTAAGGGTGACTCCTCCAACATACTTCACTCATATTCATTTGGCAAGGACAAGTGCAATCAACTTTCACATCTTGCACTAGTTCAAGGAGTCACAAGCCCTCTTTTTGGTAAGACAAGGGACAAGGTAACGTAATGCTTTCATGGACAACATCATGTGTGAATTTCACTCTATGTCTATGGATATCCTTGTATGTTCCTTGTGGGACTAACCCATGCAGGTATTGAAAGTGCAACTCACTCTAATGGATTGCTCCAAATGATCTACATCAACATTGAGCATCTACATCTTCAACACCTACATGAAGTCATCATCGACAAAACCCAAGGTTAGTTCATCCCTCTTAGCGGGGATATCACATCTAGGGGAGCTTTTCTACAAAGAATTGAGCTAGCAGCTCTAATGGTGTGAACACAACAATGCGTTATGTAAAGGTGGTAAGCCCACTTGTGCTTAAACGATGAGTATGACCTATGATCAAATTTTCTCATTTGACTCCTCAGTCAATATACTCATATATAGATGACCTAGTCATCGCCAATTATTTGATAGATGCTAGAGTGTTTGTGCATGCTTTTTCACATATTTTATTTGCTATCTTATTGTGTGAGAATGTTGATTGCATATTTTTCTCATTCGAGGACATCCATTTGTTGCTTTGGTTGTTTTTCTTTATCTTTTACAAATGGATGGAGAAGAATGCCTAAGTACTCCCTCTAGCTACATATGCTTTTCTTGTCTCAAACTCTATTCATGCTACATCACAAAGTTTGAACAAGTCAAATTCAGACCCTCCGGGTGAGGAGTACTCGGAGTCACTGATCCGTCAAGGGCTTAATTTCCAAAACCTCTTAGTGTATTTCGGTCTGACCAAGCTATTCCATTCGGTCATACTGAATTCAAAGTTGATCTAGTTTTTGATCTCGGTGCAACCGTTTTGAACCCTTCGGCCTCACCGAGTTGCAACAACCGCTTGCTATTCTGCATCTTGGTACCACTTAGTTGTTCCACTTGATCCCACCGACAGTGTCTGGATATATATACCCAGGTTGAAAATTTGGAAATTTATCCAAAGCCCTCCGCCCACGCCTGTCCAACTTTGTCGACTCGTGGTCTCCGGATCGTCTCCTCGTCTCCCGGGACCTCCTACCACTGGTGTTCGCTGCCGTCAACGAAAATCTTCGCCGCCGTTGTCGCTCTAGCAGGTTCATCACCAAGCTAGGGTATGAACTCAATGCTTTGTGCTTTCTCCACTCCGATTCTAAGCACAAAGAACAAAGCCTATATTCTTGCCATGATTGAAACGACTCTATCCACTTCAAAACTCGGTTAGATTTGATGTGTTGCAAAAATTTAGGTTTAGGTTTCCGCGGAACTCATCTCGGACCGATCGATATTAGGATTTCGGTCTCACCGATTTGGCCCAGCCCATTGCACATGTACTACTTGGTCTGACCGAAGTGTATGAATCGGTGTGACAGAGTTTACACTCTCTGTGAAACCCAGGCATCTCGGAATCACTGAACAGTGTCTCGGTCTGACCGATTTCACATGTTTAGAGATTGTGCAGGCAGATGGATGTTCTTGCAATGGAACTGCCAGGCTTCATAGTTGCTGACTTGCTCGACCGCATCTTGCAGGGCAGTGGGCTAATAGAATCCTTGCCGGAATTCTTTCCCAACTAATGCCCTTGATCTAATGTGGGAGCCGCACATGCCTTTGTGTATTTCCGCTAGCAGTTCCTTTCCTTCTTCTCGGCAGATGCATTTCAGTATCACACCATTGGGCCTTCTTCTGTATAGAATGTCATCGACAAACTGATACATACTGGCCCTCCGGGCTACTCTTTCAGCTTCCTCCTGCTCATCGGGAAGTTCTCCAGTTTGGAGGAAATGGACTATGTGCCCTGCCCAAGTTGGAGCCTGGGGCTCGGCAACAAGGACTAGCGACACCTCATCCTCGGGAGTGCATTTCTTGACCGCAGGGACCAGTGGCCTGGCAGGAGAGCGCAGCCCTGCAGTCGATGGGGAGTTATTTCTGGCATGGTCCCTACCAGGAGCCTCGGGAGGCTCTATCGAGAGAGTCTTACCAGACTCCAATTTCCTCCTCTTTCTGGGCATTATTGCCGGGAATACAAAGGGCTGAGTAATACGGAGAACAAAAGTTCCTGGTTCCATAGGAAGTTTTCGCGTAGCACACTTTGATAGATGATCAGCTATGTTGTTTTTCACACGGGGTACGTGTGCTGTTTGCAATACGTCAAAGCGCTCCTCCAATATTCTCACTTCCTCAACGTATGCCTCCATCAATGGACTTTGATAATCGTTGTTCACTTGCCTCACCACAAGTTGAGAGTCTCCTCGAATGATCAGCTTCTTAATTCCCAATTATGTGGCAATCCTGAGCCCAACAAGGAACCCTTCATACTCTGCTGTATTGTTGGTTGCCTCCTCCCTAGGAAAATGCATCTGGACAACATACTTCAAGTTCTCTCCCGTGGGAGCAATGAGAAGCACACCGACTCCCTGCACCTTGCAGGGAGAATGCAGTGTCAAAATACATGATCCATTCTTGGGGTGCCTCCTTGTCGGGGGTAACTGTTTCTAGTACTTCCTCATCAGGGGTTGGCGTCCATTCTACAATAAACTCTGCCAATGCCCTGCTCTGAATTGTTGACATGCTCTCAAATTTTAGGCCGAAGCTGGATAACTCTAAAGCCCACTACATGATTCTGCCAGAGTATCATTTGCAACGGAAAGCTGGAGACAACCGTGATCTCATGGGCTTGGAAGTAGTGGCGCAGTTTCCTAGAGGCCATGATGAGGCCAAAAATCAACTTTTGGACACCAGAGTACCTCGATCTAGCCCCCTGTAATAGGGAACTAACAAAGTACACTGGGCACTGCACCACTTTCTTCGTTGCCATGTCCTTGGAGTTGCTCCTGCTGCCGTGCTCTTCTCTGCCCTAATCCTCATCCAGTCCTGCCGGTTTTGCTCACTCTTTGTTTCCTCTACTTACCGTTGTGCCACTAGGGCTGCACTAGCCACTTGATTAGTTGCCTCTACGTATAGTAGCAACGGCTCTTGTGGTTTAGGGGCAACCAAAGTGGGCACAGAGGACAAGTAGGTCTTCAAATCTTGTAAAGCTGCATCTGCTTCCGGGGTCCACTTCATGGGCCCTGCCTTCTTGAAAATTTTGAAGAACGGCAGGGTGCGCTCAACAGACATGGAGATGAATCTACTAAGCGTGGCAACACACCCTGTCAGACGCCTCACATCATTGATTGTCCTAGGTGCCTGTAACTGCTCGATAGCCTTGATCTTGTCGGGGTTGGCTTCGATCCCACGATGGGATACGAAGAACCCAAGTAGCTTGCCGGGGGGAACGCCAAACACACACTTTTTGGATTTAGCTTCAGGTTGATCTTGTGCAGATTAGCAAATGTCTCCTCCAAATCCTGGATAAGGGTTGATTTGTCCTTGGTCTTGACGACAATATCATCCATATAAGCCTCAATGTTTATGTGCAACTGTGGTTCAAAACCAATCTGGACTGCTCTCGGGAAAGTGGACCTGGCACTCTTTAACCCGAAAGGCATGCGCACAAAGCAGAACGTACCACATGGGGTGATGAACGAGGTCTTCTCTTCGTCTTCCTCGGACATGAAGATTTGATGATACCCATGGTATGCATCCAGAAAGGAGAGCAAATCACAACCTGAAGTGGAGTCCACAATATGTTCTATGCGCGGCAAGGGAAATGGGTCCTTCGGGCAAGCTTTGTTGAGATCTGTGAAATCAATGCAAAGCCTTCATTTCCCGTTAGCCTTCCGCCCGACCACTAAGTTTGCTAACCATGTTGGATGTAGTACTCCTATGACCAGACCAGCTGCCTCAAGCTTCTTAATCTCTTCGGCAATGAACTGCTGCCTCTCCAAGGCCTGCTTTCGGACCTTCTACTTGACGGGTTGGGCATGTGAGCAGACAGCACGGTGGTGCTAGATTACCTCCTAGGGAACATCGGGGATATTAGATGGTTGCCAGGAAAACACATCGACATTCACCCATAGGAAGGCAACGAGCGCGCTTTCCGATTTTTCATCAAGGGTGGCACTGATAGTGAAGGTACCATCAATGCTAGCCAGCTCTGCTGGGACCTTTTTCACATGTGGTGCAACGACCTTGGATTTCTTGCTGTTGGAACTCTCCAGCAAGTCGTCAACAGGTGGAGCACACTCCGAAGAGGTACGCTTCCCGGATTCCTTGCTGGTGTACCTGCTATCCTTCTTCTTTCCTCTGTTTCCTTTGTGGGGACTGCTGCTACCATGGCCGCTACCGCAACTGCGTCCCGGTACATCTTATCCATGCAAATGACTGCGTCTTTCTCATCTGACGGAATGGAAATGACTCCTATCGGCCCTGGCATCTTCGAAGTGTTATATGCATAGTGGGATGCCGCCATGAATTTCACCATAGCTGGGCGTCCAAGGATCCAATTATACGGCAGGGGGAGGTCGACCACATCAAACGCAACCTTCTTAGCCCAATAGTTCAATTCTCCCCCAAATGTCACTGGCAACATGATCTTTCCCTTGGGATGACTCCTACCAGGATTGATTCCTTGAAACATGCTCGTGACCTTTAGCTCTTCCTCTGCTATCTGAAGCTTGCTGATAACCTTTGATGAAATCAAATTCAACCTGACCCCACCGTCAACCAACATCTTTATGACCTTGAGGTTGTGAATTATTGGAGAGACCAACAACGGCAAACATCCTACCGTAGTGGTGCGTTCAGGATGGTCCTCTTCATCAAAGATGAAGGGCGTGCGTGACCATCTAAGCGGTTTTTGAGACTCTGCCGCTGGCTCCACGGTGTTGACCTCACAGGCCCACCGTTTAAGCTGGCGGTGAGAGGAGTGCAAAGATGCACCCCCGTCAATGCATAGGGCGTCAATGGCCTTTTGGAAATCCTACTCGCTCGTTTCCTCTTCATCCCCTCCATCACTCTCATCACCGCAAACTTCCTTCTCTCGGCCCCTGGCGGGTTTTTATCGGTTCCGAAGAGCATCATCATCCTCTGAGTCAATATCGATGCAATCTTCCTCTCCAGGGAGTTTCCTCCCTTCCTCCATCCGAGCACACTTGTCCACCAAGGTGTATAGCTCCTTCACAGTCTTGGGAAACCGCACACTCATCTTGGAACGTATCCTGCAATTGCGCACATTGGATTATAAGGCAGCTATCACAGCCGTTGGATGTATACTTGGGATATTTCTGTGGACTCGGCTGAATCTCTGCAAATACTTGCGGAGAGTCTCTCCTTCTTTCTGTTGGAGAAGCTGCAAGTCACTGGGCCGACCTAGTTCTTGATGGTCGCTCGTGAAGGCGCCGATGAACTCATGGCACATGTCAGCCCATGATGAAATGGAATTCTACGGCAGGTTCATCAGCCAAGACCTCACATTGGACTTGAGCGCAAAAGTGAAGTAATTGGAAAACACCTTCTCATCCCTTCCTCCGGCAGCTTGAACAGTGATTGTGTAGATGCTCAAGAACTCTGCCGGGTTCAGCCTTCCATCATACTTCTCCAGTATCTCTAGCTTGAAACTGCGAGCAGATGGCCAACGAACTTGCTGTAGCTCACGAGTGAAGGCAGAGCACCCAACCTTGACAGGCAGGCACACCCTGTCCTTGAGTGCAGGCTCGTCGACGTCGGGTTCATCGCACCCTTTGGTCCGACGGTGGTCGCGGCGGCGTCGCTCAATGACGAGCCGCACGCCTCCCCTCCACCTGTCCTCCCGGGCTCGCCATTGGCCTATACGTGCTCGAGGGTCAGAAGAGGCCATGGTCGGGTTCTTGATTCTGCAGCGCCTACGCTGGTTGCCATGGTGGGAACTGCACAGTGGGGTGGCCACTTTTGTACGGCTAGCAGCGCGAGCCGTCATTGTCGCTTGGGGAGGCCATAGTGGGCCAGCTCATTGTGAACCCCCAGCCTCGATGAAGCCAATCAAACTGTGAATGGTGGCTCTCCTTTCATCCATCTGATCGGCCGCCGGCGGGAACCTCAACAGTAGCTGGGCCCGTGATAACCCACAAGTATTGGGGACCGCAACCGTTTTCGAAGGTAGAGTATTCAACCCAAATTTATAGATTCGACACAAGGGGAGCCAAAGTATATTTGCAAGTATTAGCAGCTGAGTAGTCAATTCAACCACACCTTGAGATTAATTATCTATAGCAAAGTGATCAGTTGAAAAGTAGTATGATAGTTTGATAGCAGTAGGAGCAGCTGTAGTAATGGTAACAGTGATAGCAGTAATAACTTAGCAAGTGCAACAGTAATGATAGCAGTAGTAACTTAACAAGATCAATATAAGGAAATTCATAGGCATTGGATCGATCATTCGTTGGATGATATTCATCATGTGACAGTCATAACCTAGGGCGATATAGCACTAGCTCAAGTTCATAAATATAGTGTAGGCATGTATTCTGTAAATAGTCATACATGCTTATGGAAAGAACTTGGATGAGATCTTTTGTCCTACCCTCCCGTGGCAGCGGGATCCTATTGGAAACTAAGGGATATTAAGGCCTCCTTTTAATAGAGAACCGGAACAAATCATTAACACACGGTGAATACATGAACTCCTCAAACTACGATCTTCACCATGAGTGGTCCCGACTATTGTCACTCCGGGGTTGCCGAATCATAACACGTAGTAGGTGACTATAACTTGCAAGATCATATCTAGAACATGGACATAATGGTGATAACATAAACGGTTCAAATCTGAAATCATGGCACCCAGGCTGAAAACAGAGAAAGTCCGGGTTAGTTTCATTCAAATCATGCAAATTAGAGTCCAAAAGAAGAGGAAATGCGTTAGGAAAAGTAGATACGTTGGAGACGTATCAACTCCCCCAAGCATAAACCTTTTCTTGCCCTCAAGAAATTCAGTTGATAAACTGAAAGTGAAAAAGTAAAACTTTTACAAACTCTTTTGCTCTTGTTTGCATAAATAAGAATAAATAGCACCCAGGTTTTCAGCCAATATTATAACTAACCATGTCGACCACAACTCTTAAAAATTATATTAACTCATATCAATGACATAATCAACTAGCGAGCAATAATAAGATATCTCAAACAGCAGCACGTTATCAAAATAACCATGATATAATATGACAGTAGTGGTATCTTGCTAGTCCTTTCTGAGACCGCAAAACATAAATGCAGAGCACCTTCAAAGTTCAAGTAGTGACTAAACATTGTAATTCATGTTAGAAAAGATCTAGTCATGATGTACCCAACATTAGCTACACACAATGCATCAGCATGACAGCAACGCTCTCAGGTTCTGGCGCTTATTTGAGAAGGTGATGACACAATATAAAAGTAAATAGATAGTCCCTTCGCAGAGGGAAGCAGTAATTTGCAGAGGAGATAGAGCTCAAGTTTTAAAATAGTGGTAAATGAAATTTTGAGAGCTGCACCCTTCTTATTTACTTCACGACCATCAGTTATCAATATCTTCCTTGCTAAATAAGTTAGTAGCGGTTACCAAGTGATAAAGTAAATGTTATGACTCCATAGGAGTTTTTGTTTGATTATTTGCAAGCTCTTTTCTGTTTGCAGTTTGGGACTGGGAATCCCTATTACCGCCGTTTTTCTTGTGCGATGGTGAATGAATAAACAGTCGACTTGAGAATAATCCGCTGAGCATGGAAGATACCGACTACCTCCTGTCGTTCCATGAATTATCCAGGCACACAAAAAGGTTATTTATTTGAAGTTTTGAGAGATGGCACATGCAAATTTACTTAGGACGGCAGAGTAATACCGCATATAGGTAGGTATGGTGGACTCATCTGGAATAACTTGGGTTTCATGTTTTAGATGTACAAGCAGAATTCCCACTTAGTACAGGCGAAGGCTAGCAAATAGGTTGAGAAGTTGCCAGCTAGAGAGCAACAATGGTTATGAACATGCATTAGGCATAAGTAACATTGGACATTAGCATAAGTAGGATATGAACACCATGAACATAAATATCCTAGAGGCTATGTTGGTTTTGCTTCAACTACATGCATGAACATGTGCCAAGTCAAGCCACTCGAACATTCAGAGGAGGATAGCATATCATCATACTACATCACAATCATTTTAACGCAATGTTGACATCCAAGATAAATCATTATCCACTCCCAGCTACTAATGCATGGAATGAGAAACTATAATCTCTAATTGTCATTGCAAGCATGTTTAATCATAACTTGCTCAATCACACATACTAGGTTAAACATATTTACGAAAACAAAACAAGTGGACTAAGCTAGAATCTGCAAACATTTTATTCAACAAGAGAAGACAAGGTAAAATGGGATCTCTGTTAGATCAACAATAATGCATCTGAGAGCCACTCAAAATTTTCATCGTGGTCTTCTCCTCGGTACGACTCAATAAAATGAAATTCAGAGAAACACACTGAAATATTTTTGGGGTTTTTGCTTTTATGTGAAAGAAGCAAATAAAAAGGGAAAAAGCAAAAACAAGAAAAACTATTTACACGGGAAAGCTCCCACCAAGCAAAAGAAGAACAAGGAAATCTTTTTGGGTTTTAGTGCTACAGCTAACTACCCTAGAATGAAAAAGCAAAAAGAAGCTGGAAATATTTTTGTATTTTCTCAAAGTTTTTTGAACACACAAGAAGAAGAAAGAAAATAAATTAAGCATGGATAATACAATGAAAAAGTGTGAACATCGACAAATGAAATGTGTGAACATGAATGTAATGTCGGTGGAAATACGTACTCCCCCAAGCTTAGGCTTTGGCCTAACTTGGTAATCAGTAGTCAAAGAAACCATGGGATCCTAGGTCAAAATGCTGTGGAGCGGGTGCCTGTGGATCCCACTGTTGAGGCTCAGCCTGTGCTACAGCTAGGTTGTTCCGGTAGGCGATGATGTCCACAAGCATAATCCTGTATCCACCCCTGGCAATAGGATCAAACAAAGCATGTGCAGGCAATGCAATAATATCACGAGTTTTCACACTAAAAACCAGATTATAAGGAAGAGGAATGTTAGGGTAATCGACAACAATAAACTAATGGTATTCCATAGCAGCGCGGTCTAGGTGAACCTTGGGCAAAGGGTAATCATGTTAACGTATCTGAATATTAAAGCGAACTGCCAGGCGAGTAGTGTAAATACCACCATGTATTTTACCCTAGAATTTATTAATGTGGAGGCGACATGCCACAATAGCTCCCAAGCTATAAGTGTTGTCGCCTTCAAGTGCACGACGTAAAACAACAAGGTCTGGGGCACTAAGTGCACCCACCTTCTCTCTAGCAAGCAAGCACTTTGTAATGGAAAGAGCAAAATAATGACCAGCGGGAAATTGCAAGATAGTGGCGGTGACACTCGACACTCCTCTCTCGTCCCCCATAGACATAGTATGATTAAAGCCTTCAAACTCTGCAGGCCAAGGCTCTACCAACCCACCATCAGAAGAAAGCAGGCATATTTCATAGAATTTAGTAAGCGGTATCTGATGGGGACCGGCGTTTAAATTAAACTGCACTTCAAGGGGATTAATCCTAGGAAGGAAATTAAAACTTTGCACAAAGGAATTTGTGAGGAGATGATACTATTCAGATTCAGCTGTGATGAAGTCGGCGAGGCCGGCATTAGCAGCATATTGTGCAAACTCTTTGAGGATTCCGACCCCTTCCAAGAATGGTGTATGTGGCCATTCGCACGGCCGCAGCTCCGCCAATCTCTAGGTGCGAAGATCACTGTCACATGACTCCCCAATCACCCCCTTAGAGTTTTTCTTGGAAGAAAACTTCCTAAAGATACTCATCTTTTTCCTATGAACAAAATTCTAAAAAATTTAGTCCACACAATTTTCTCAACAAAACTTTACAAGATTGGTAGCAACTACTCATATGGATGCATAGAGGCCATAGCAAGCATTCAAACTACTTAAAACTCTTAGAATTCAACATGCAAGCTCATCTAAAACAGCACCAAGAGTAGCTAATTATTCAAATTATAAACCACTAAAGCAAAAACTAATTGTACAAACGGAGGAGTCACATACCAAGCAACAATGCCCCGAAATAGTTTCCGAAATGGAGCTTCAAGCAAAGAGATCGATATCCGTGGGTTTGAGAGCAAGAACAAGAGAGAGAGAGAGAGAGAGAGAGAGAGCAATGGTGATTTCTTTTGGAGGTAAGTGGTGATGTGGGATGAAGAGGTAAGTTAGGGGGCCCACGTGAGGACCATAACCCACCAGGGCGTGCGTGGGGGTCCTGGCACGCCCAGGTGGGTTGTGCCCACCTTGTGCACCTCCCTCTGATATTATTTGAACCAAAAATTCTGAAATATTCAGAAAAAATCATATTAAAATTTCATACCATTCTGAGAAATTTTTTTGGCTCATTTTTTATTCCACAGGAAATTCAGAAAATAGACAAAAACTTGGTACTTTATTTTATTTAACAAATAAAAACAAAAAACAAAGGATAAGGTGAGAAGGTAGTGCTCACTAAATTCATCAACTTCATACCTCTCAAAAATGATCCAGTAATAAGGTTTATCAAGTCTTTTAACAACCACTTTCGATTAGCATGAAACCTAAGAACTTTTGTAAATCACTAAGTTAGCTCAACGGGGATATGAATATCCCCAACAATAAGCATTTCATATTTCTTTTTGACAGTAGGTAGAGGTAGTTGAAAACTTCCAATAGTGATTGTTGGAGATTTTTCAATAACATTAATACAATTCACTTGGAATTGTTTCTTCGGAAAGTGCACCATATGCTCATTACCATTGAAATGAAAAGTGACCTTACTTTTATTGCAATCAATTAGAGCTCCTGCATTATTCAAGAAGAGTCTACCATGGATAATCGACATGTTGTCGTCCTCGGGCATCTCAAGTATAAAAAGTCAATCAAAATATTAATATTAGCAACAACAATGGGAACATCCTCACAAATACCGATAGGTATGGTAGTTGATTAGTCAGCTATTTGCAAAGATATTTCAATAGGTGTGAGTTTATTCAAATCAAGAATTTTATATGAAGAGAAAGGCATAACACTAACACCAGCTCCCAAATCACACAAAGCAGTCTGCACATAGTTTCTTTCGATGGAGCAAGGTATAGTTGGTATTCCCAGATCTCCAAGTTTTTTAGGTAATCCATCTTTAAAAGTATAATTACCAAGAATGGTGGAGATTTCAGCTTCCGGTAATTTTCTCTTATTGGTGATGATGTATTTCATGTACTTTGCATAAGGAGGCATTTTCAAGATATCAGTCAAGCGAGTACGCAAAAAGACTAGCCTCAGCATTTCAGCAAAGTGTTCAAATTATTCATCATCCTTCTTTTTAGTTGACTTAGGTGGGAATGGCAAAGGTTTTTGAACCCATGGTTCTCTTTCCTTACCATGTTTTCTACCAACAAAGTCTCTTTTATCATAACTTTTATTCTTAGGTTCTGGGTTATCAAGATCAACTATAGGTTCTATCTCAACATCATTCTCTGGTTGTTTATTAATTGTTTGAGTGTCTTCATGAACCTCATCATTATCTTTTTCATTATCAGAAGGTGAGTGTTCATTTTCAGATTGAGTTTCTTTATCAAAGATAGAAACTTCATTATCATTATCACGAGGTTTTTCTACTTCAGGTTCACTACATGCATGCAAAGTCCTATCATTTTTCTTCTTCTTTTTCTTTTTAGATGGACAACGTGCATCAGTGTTAACTCTTTGAGAGTCTTGTTCAATTCTTTTTGGGTGTCCCTCAGGATAAAGTGGTTCCTGGGTCATCCTACCTCCTCTAGTCATTACTCTAACAACATGATCATTGATATTATTATTCATTTCATCAAGCAACTCTCTTTAAAATTTAGCAACTTGTTCTAACTGAGTTTGAACCATAGAAGCATGCTTCCCCACACCTCTAATGTCATTTGAAATTCTAAATAACAAGTCACTCAAGCGAGCAATCATATCAGAATTGTATTTGAATTGTTTCATACCATTTGCATTGAAGTGATTTTGCTTTATAATATAAATTTCAAACTCATAAAGGCATTAGCTAGGGTGCATATTGCGAGGATTATCATTATCATTGAATTTCATTAGAGACTTTACCTCTACCACCTTAGGCAGTGGTCGTGTATCAAGCCCATGATTTCTTCAATAGGAGGTAAATTTTTAACATCCTCAACTTTAATACCTTTTTCCTTCATGGATTTCTTTGCCTCTTGCATATCTTTGGGACTAAGATATAAAATACCCCTCTTCTTTGGAGTGGGTTTAGTAGGTGATTCAGGAAGAGTCCAATCATCATAATTTCTTAATATGTTATTCAATAATTCTCCAACTTGGCCAATAGTGCGTTCCCTGAAAACACAACCAGCACACCTATCTAGGAAATCCCTAGAAGCATCGGTTAGTCCATTATAGAAGATACCAAGTATTTCATTTTTCTTAAGAGGATGATCAGGCAAAGCATTAAGAAATGAGAGAAGCCTCGCCGAAGCTTGTGGGAGACTCTCTTCTTCAATTTGCACAAAGTTCAATATTTCCAGTAAGGTAGCTTGATTGTTATGAACAGGAAAATATTTTTCACATAAGTAATAAATCAGATCCTGGGGATTTAGCATCACCCTTTAATGAGAACGGAAATAATTTGAGAATATAGTAATAGCGAATTTTCTCATCATGAGCAAATAGGGTGTCTATGTCATTCAACTTAGTTAGATGTGCGACAACAGTTTCGGTTTCATAACTATGGAAAGGATCAGATTCAACCAAAGTAATCAACTCTGGGTTGACAGAGAATTCATAATCCTTATCATCAATAAAGATAGGTGAAGTAGAAAACTTAGGATCATATTTCATTTTAGCATTCAGAGATTTTTCTTTATACTTGCATGGTAATTTCTCTATATCATCTCTATCCTTACAAGCAAGAATATCTCTAGTTGCCTCCTCACCCATAACATAACATTCGGGTACCTTTGGCAATTCATATCTAGGAGGGCTAGTTCTAGTAGGAGTTTCAAGATTTGTAGTTTCAAGCTCATCATCAGTTTCAAGAATATCATATTGTCTTACTCAAGCAATTTGTTCATCAAGAAATTCACCTAGTGGCACATTATCATTGCTAGAATTTTGTCTATTTTGGGCCAGCCCAATAGTAGTTTCAGAAATTCCTAATAAATCCTAGAGGCCCACGCAGCCCATTCATGCAAGGCAAGAGGTGGAACTAAAGTTTAGTCCCATATTGCTAGTTTGGTGGGAGTTGAATCTCCTTATAAGGGAGGATGTTTTTTCCACATGTATGAGCCTAAGAACAAGAGAGACATTCACGCGCGCTCCTCCTCCGCCGCTCGCCTCGCCATGCCACGCCTGGTCACGATGAGCCGCGGGTTGCGGGAATGAGCCGAGACGATGTCTAAATTTTGGCCACCCATGACTGGTATACAAAAGGTTACACGGAAGCTGAAAAGATTTTTCGATAGTGGAGACAGAATGCGAATGGTGCAATTTTTTGGCTACTGGTTGTTCGCTTCGTCTCCATCTTTTCATTTCACTTCCGATGCTGCCCTCTTGCCTCTCTCTCCCGTACCTATAAAAGGGAGGTCGCTTGTCACACCCTAGCTAGTCATGCATTAGAGTGTTGCATCATGTTTACTCATTCATCAGAAACTTGAAATGGGGATGACAGAACCCCCAGTCCCCTCTGAAACCAACTAGGGTTACTAAAATAATTTTTCAATGAACCTGAAATGCCCTTCTAAAATGCCCATCATTTTTGTCTTGGTTCAGAACCTCTGCCAAAAGTGGTGCACATTTTCCTAGGCCATCCTAGGGTTTTTGAATTAAATCATAAATATTTGAATTTGGGCATTTAAAATAATATAAAATATTTAAATGCTCAAATATCTCCAAACTAAAATGTTTCATGTTGGAAATAATCCAACTATGGGCCAGGAATAGTTTGGTGATTTTTGAAGTTGCCTAGGTATTTTATTAAATTCAACAAAGTTGCAGATATATTAAATAAAAACAGAAACAGAAAATAAGGGGGAAAACCTACCTGGCGCCACCGCAGGCCCACCAGCCAGCCCACCTGGCCGGCCCAGCCCGGCCACCGCTCCAGCGAGCTGCTTGGCTCGCCAGGCAGGCAGCCAAGGTGCTCGGCGGCGGCACCGCAGCTCGCCACGCAGCTGCTCGCCGCCTCGCCGCCTCCCTCGCCCGGCTAACGCCGTGGATCGGCCTCTCTCTCTCCCCCGAACCCCCCAGACACCCCCTCTCCTCTCCAGCTCCTTCCCCTCGCACGCCCCAGCCATGGCCGACGCCATCGCCGCCACCCCCTCGCCGTAGCCACGCCCTCCGACCACCCCACGCCGTCTCACCGTGTCCAGGAGCTCCGCCGCTGTCCACTTCATCGAGCAGCCGAGCCCCGAGCGCTCGCAACGCCCGAGACCACCGCACCGACCTCGCCCGAGCTCACCGTCGCCGGAGATCCCCTTCAACGCCATCGTCGCTCCGGTCCATCTCCGGCCGCACCAGGGACTCCGTCGCACTCACTGTGAGCTTAGCCATCTTCCCCTCCCTTCCGTTCTTGCTCCCGAGCTGTGTAGCAACCTCCCGGAGCTCAACCGCACCCACCGCCGTGGACCTCGTCGCCGACGTGCTCCTGGTCATCCTCCGGCCACAAGATGGTGTCCATCTTGCTCACCGCGTCCCACAGCACCTAGCTAGCCACTCCACGAGCCTCACCGAACCCTCTAGCACCAAGTTCACCTCCGACCGAACCTCGGTGGCCGCCAAAGTCGTCGCCGGCGTCGACTCCGGCCACCCCGACCCCAACGGACTCCGCCAAGAGCTGCGGGTTGTCCTCAGCTCCACTCCGGTGGCCTCCGCGGTCCATTTAGTGGCCGAAATGGCCAAAACCACTCCCGCCGCCGCGTCGGGCTCGCCGGCGGCTAAACGCCGGCAGCCGACTTTGACTTTGACCACGGGTGGGCCCTGGTTGACTCCCCTGAGTCAATGACAGGTGGGGCCCAGCCCTGTTAATTAAACAGGATTAGTTTTAATCAAATTTTAATTAAAATAATCACCCTGACATGCGGGACCCACTGTCAGGTTTGACCCAGACCTGTTCCGTTGACCTGCTGACGTCACACTGACGTCAGGCTGACGCAGTAATTGATTTTCTGGATTTAAATTAAATCAGGAAATTCCAGAATATTATTTAAACTTCAAAAATTCATAACTTTTATTCTGTAACTCCAAATTGGACAAATTATATATGAAAAATGATCAGAAAAATCCAATCTATCCATCTGTACTATTTTCATGCATGATCAAACAAGTTAAATTGATGTTTTAAGCAGAACAAGGAAAAGCACTTAAAGAGGCCATGTTTGAGTTTGAAATTTGAATCTTTGATTCAAATTTGTTCAAACCCTTCTGGTTTTAGTTGCATTAGCCCAACACACTCATATTGCCATGTTTCATGCATGCATCATATTGTTGCACATTGTTTGGTGATGCTTGTGTACCGATGTCCTTTGCGACAGGTTCTGTCTCCGAGGAGTACCGTGATTACCCTAACGAAGAACCATATCCGAGCATCGAACCATCAGGCAAGCAACCAACCATTTGATCATATCGATACAATCCCATGTTCTCGCTCCTGCTCTCTTTTACTGCATTAAGACAACGCGATTCAAACTGCTGTGTGCTACGGTAGTTGAACCCATTTCCTCTGCATGACCTGTCATTGCCACAGTAACTAGATGAAACCCACTAGCATGTGTAGGAGTTGATTGAGCCATATGTATGTGTTGTTCCTACCTTGCTATGCCTGCTATGCTTAGAGTCGTGTCAGGTCTGGTTCATCTGGGTGATGGGCTAGAGTGAAATGATTATGTCGGTAATGAGAGTGGTGTGGTGAACACGATTTGGTAAAGGTATCGATGAGAGGCCATGTAGGAGTACATGGTGGGTTGTTTCATTGAAGCCGACCTTAAGCACTGAGATCTGTATGTGTGATTTAAGATACAGCTACTACCATGCATTGGGCCCTGAAATATGACCCCGCTCGACTTCTTATTCACCCTAGCTCTCTGTCCAGGAGTTGCAAGTAGTTTCTGGTGTTTGTAGCCTACTGGAGGCCGTGGACAGCGCTGACCGTAGGGGTGGGCTGTGATGCGGTAGGTACGTGGCACGGTGTACCGAATACCCGTTAGGTATCTCGGGAACCCTGTTCACATCGTTCGGGGCCGTATGGGAAACCTCGGCCGGACTCCCTGCGGATGGAACCTGAATAGGCGATAAACCTGGACTAGAGGCTTAAGTGTTTAGGTAGGTCGTGGTCTACACCCACGTCGGCTTTCGCTTGAAGTCTGCCGAGCACATGTCGTGTGCAGACGCTAAGTGGTGGAAACATGTATGAAGAAGTACACCCCTGCAGGGTTAACATGATCTATTCGAATAGCCGCGTCCGCGGTAAAGGACTACTTGGTTGCCTATACAGTTCATAGACAAGTAAATGGAAACTACTAAAAGCCTCAAGATAAGTGTGAGTGCCGAGGATGGCTCTTCCGTAGGAAGACGGAGGTGGATCCTCGGTAGTGTATTGAAGTGGTGAGTAGTGGACTCGTGTGCGCAAAACATTTCAAGTTGGAGTATCGTAGGATAGTCTAGCCAAGAGTCAAAGCTGGCTTGCTGCAATAACTCCACCAACCCTTCTTGATACTATGCATGTATGTAGGATCTGATGTAAGTCTTGCTGAGTACCTTTGTACTCATGTTGCTATAATCTACATTTTTACAGAAGACGCTGCAACCCCTTCTGATGGGTTCTATGTAGACGTTGACATCAACGAGTAGGCTAAAGACCCAGGTGGTGACCCTGAGCTTGTGATGGACCACGTAGTATAGCTAGGCTTTCCAAGCCTCTTTTATTTTACTAGTTGTCTGTACCCAGACAATGTACTTCCGCTGCTGGCTTGTATGACTGTATGACTTGTATGTTGGGTCGTGAGACCCGTACCTTTGTGAATGTTATGTATGGCTCCCTGAGCCTTAAATAAAGTACTTGTGTCATAGAGTCATGTTGTGATGCTTCGTTGTATTTGCACATATCGGGCATATTGTGTGTATGATTGAAATGCTTGGTATGTGTGGGATCTGACTATCTAGTTGTTTATCTTTAGTAGCCTCTCTTACCGGGAAATGTCTCCTAGTGTTACCGCTGAGCCATGGTAGCTTGCTACTGCTCTGGAACACTTAGGCTGGCCGGCATGTGTCCTTCTTCGTTCCTGTGTCTGTCCCTTCGGGGAAATGTCACGCTTTGAGTACCGGAGTCCTGTTAGCCCGCTACAGCCCGGTTTACCGGAGTCCTGCTAGCCCAGTGCTACAGCCCGGACCCACTTGCTGATGACCGACACGTTCGAAGCTGGGTCATGGATGCCTGTCCCTGTAAGTCTGTGCCACTTTGGGTTTACGACTAGTCATGTCAGCCCGGGCTCCTTATCATATGGATGCTAGCGACACTATCATATACGTGAGCCAAAAGGCGCAAACGGTCCCGGGAAAAGGTAAGACGACACCCGTGGGGATACCGTGCGTGAGGCCGCAAAGTGATATGAGGTGTTACCAGCTAGATCGATGTGACATCGAGTCGGGGTCCTGACAGCGTTGGCATCAGAGCCGGACTGCCTGTAGGTTCTCCAAGCCAAACTGGTCGATGTTGAGTCTAGAAATTCTTTAGTTATATGTAGGGGAATTGTTTGTGGGATGGAACGTAAGGCTCTTTTTACTCCTTATACCTTATGACATTCTGATCTGAGTCAGTCCATTCTTCCACCGGGGGTTAAGGAATTAGGATCTATTCTCTCTATCAGGATCACGTGTTACTAATCAGTAGTACCTTATAAGTTTGATGGATACAAGCCTAGTTCAGTTCTACTACCACATTATGTTGCCAGAATGGTTTCAGAACTTTGATATGGTGATGTTGAGTGTGTACGAAATCCTTTGTCAAATGTCTCAAAATCCTTTTTGAGCATTTACAGCTGTTATGCTGCCGAAATTTTGCTAGAAATTCTAATGCCTTTGCATTATGATTATGCTTTCAGATGGCCACTCGCGACCTTAATCAAGTGGTTCGCCTGACTCGATGCCTAGATGTACCCGGCCATACTGCTAAGTTGGTCAGGGTAATGACTGAGGCTGGATACCGCTGGTATCCTGAGTACACGGTCGAAGAGCAATTCCGGGACTTTAATCAAAGCCAGTATCTCTGCACTGTCAGGATATTTCCATCTTATCCTGGATCCACCGAGCCTCTTCACTGTTCCTATGGACTCGGGGTTACTATTGAGATGGCTGTGCAGGACGCCGCCTACTCTATGATGACCATTATGCGAATCAGATCTGGTCTATTCCGGGACTCTGACTTCCGGTATATGCCAGGATCACTTCCGGGAGCACAAGGGTATCTCCAGGCTATCTATGCTGACTCCACTCAGGAGGATTCACGGACTCGCACCACTGCTGAGATGCTCGAGGATAAGGACCGTGAAAATCGGGCCTTAAGGTTAGAGCTCTTCAATACCCGTGCTGACCACTGGGCCACTTTGACTCGGTTCGCACCGGCGGTGCAAGCTGGATTTCAGATATGCGCGATCTCTATCCTGTGAGATCTGCTCTGCCAGACGTGATGGTTTGGCGTGATGTAGGAGGCATCACCCCACCTCGCGGTCCCCGCAGGCCACCGTTTGTTGGTCCAAGACCTCATCCTAGCCCCTATGGTCCACAAGCTCCGCGAGACCGTCTGTTTCCGGATGATCATGTTGAACTTCCAGGCTATGGAGGTGACTTCTACGAGGACTACTACGGATCGGTCTGAGTTAGGGGTAGTATCACTAGTTCGCACTAGCCGTGTCGTCTATCGTCCTGCGTGACTCGTGGGATATGACCTAGTTTGTACTCTTTCCGGAGATGTAGAAAAATAATGTATAGGAGTTTGGAATGCCTCCGATGAGATGTAATCCTCTTTTCACCGTAATAGTACTTTGTTTGGTCTTGTACTAAACCCTGTATGGTGTGTATGACGATGGAATAAAGAAGCAGTTTCTGTATCTACCATGTCATACGGATGATCATCTTGCATTCCGAGTTATTCCTTACATTATGTATCCTATGTCGGAATTTTATCATTCTGACTAAATCATTGTCTTGTTTACCTAGGATGGTCAACACGCGCGCTAACCCTGCTTCCCAAGAGCAGGCCGAAGGCAGTGAGGGCAGGAATGAAAATCTGCCTCATCCTCCTTCACTAGCCGAGGTTATGATGGAAGCTGAGAGAAACAAGCGGGAGACAAACCGTTTGTTGGAGCGTATTGAACAGAATACAGCACACCATCAGAGGGCTAACGTGGTGTCACTCAGTGATTTTATCAAATTGCATCCACCCACGTTCCACCACTCCGTCGAGCCTCTCGACGCTGATGACTGGCTTCGCAGTATCTCTCACAAACTGCGTTCCGCGCTGGTAGCGGAGGCTGACAAGGTCACCTTTGCTGCATATCATCTTGAAGGCCCCGCCAGTCTATGGTGGGAGAATTATGGAGCCATGCGCCCAGCGGGCCATGTCACTACTTGGGCTGAGTTCAGCGAGGCTTTCCGTGAACATCACATTCCGGAGGGTCTCATGGACCGTAAACGTGAAGAATTTTGCAATTTCACCCAAGGCCGACTTTCTGTGGATGTCTATAGCAGGGAGTTTGGTAATCTCGCCCGATATGCAACTGAGGAAGTGTCTACTGACGCCAAGAAGCAAGCAAGGTTCCGTAAGGGCCTTAGTCCTGAGCTTCGCCGCGACCTCCGTCTGCATGAGTGCACATCTTTTTCGAAACTTGTCAACAAAGCCATCAGTGCTGAAACTGGTCAGACTGACTATGACGCAACACGCAAGCATGGCCGTGACATGGGTTCCTCATCCGGTGCTGGTCCTCAGAAGCGCCGCGTGTGGGTACCCAACACCGCCCTGCCACCCAGGTTCACACCGAGGCCATCTTTCCAGGCGCCTCGCCCTGTTCAACAGTCTGCACCGGCCAAGCCCTATGGGGGTCCAACCAATAATGCTCCTCCACGTACCAGTTCCGTGACTTGTTTCAAATGTGGGGAATCTGGTCACTATATGCGTGAGTGTCCCCAGACCAACCCCAATCAATCTGCTAAAGCTGTTGGCCGTGGCAAGCCGACAGGAAAAATATTCCATGCCAAGCCGGTCGCTGCTTCACGTGGCCATGTCAACTGTATCTCTGCCGAAGAAGCTCAAGAGGACCCCAACGTCGTTCTCGGTACGCTTCTTGTTAATTGCCACCCGGCATCTGTTCTTTTCGATACAGGAGCCTCTCATTCTTTTATATCTGAAAACTATGCTCGCTTGCATAACGTCGCATTCGGTGATATGCCAACCTCTATGGTAATTCAAACTCCGGGATCCAAATGGCAAACCTCTAGAGTAAGCCATGGAAATGAAATCCAAGTCGACAGACTTGTTTTCCTTGCATCTTTGATAGCCCTTAAATCTTCAGATATTAATGTCATTTTGGGTATGGACTGGATGTCAGCTCATCAAGCCAAAATTGATTGTTTCTCTAGGACTGTTCAACTCACCCATCCTTCGGGGAAGATAGTCAATGTCTTGACCCGAATAGCCAAGCGACAATTATATTCCCTTAACGCCAGCCCTTTGCCAGACCTTGAGGACGTTCCGGTAGTCCGTGACTTCCCGGATGTCTTTCCAGAGGAATTGCCAGGTGTTCCACCTGACAGGGATGTTGAGTTCGTAATAGACCTCATTCCAGGAACCGTTCCGATTGCTAGAAGACCCTATAAGATGGCACCCCTAGAACTAGCTGAGCTTAAGAAACAACTCGATGAGTCCTTGAAAAAGGTTTCATCCGACCTAGCTCATCTCCGTGGGCTTGCCCCGTCCTATTCGTCAAGAAGAAGGATGGTACGGACCGGATGGTTGTAGATTACCGACCTGTCAATTTGGTCACAATCAAGAACAAATATCCACTTCCCAGGATCAACGATCTGTATGATCAGCTCGCTGGATCCTCAGTCTTCTCCAAGATGGATTTGAGGTTGGGCTACCATCAAATCAAAATCAGAAACGGGGACATTCCTAAAACGGCCTTTGTTACTCGTTATGGCCAATACGAGTACACCGTCATGTCCTTCGGTTTAACCAACGCTCCAGCCACTTTTTCTCGGTTAATGAACTCAATCTTCATGGAGTATTTGGATAAATTCGTCGTGGTTTACCTCGATGATATACTCATCTACTCCAAGAACGAGGAAGAACATGCCGAACATCTAAGGCTAGTGTTGAAGAAACTTCGAGAGCATCGCCTTTATGCCAAATTTTCTAAATGTGAATTCTGGTTGCCAGAAGTGACCTATCTGGGTCATGTAATATCTGGTAAAGGTATTGCTGTTAACCCTGAGCGAGTTCAAGCCGTCCTTAATTGGACTCCACCTGAATCGGTCAAGCAAGTTCGGAGTTTTCTAGGCCTAGCGAGCTATTGTCGTCGCTTTGTCGAGAACTTCTCCAAAGTTGCTAAACCTCTAACCGAACTCCTCAAGAAAGATAAGAAGTTCGAATGGACTCCACAATGTGAGCACAGCTTTCAGGAACTGAAAAGACGCCTGACCTCTGCTCCCGTACTGGTACCGCCAGACTTCTCCAAGGACTTTGTTATCTACTGCGACGCCTCGCGACAAGGACTAGGTTGCATTCTTATGCAAGATCGACACGTAATTGCCTACGCTTCACGGCAATTGCACCCACATGAGGAGAATTATCCTACTCATGATCTAGAACTTGCAGCCGTAGTCTATGCACTTAAGACCTGGCGACATTACCTCCTCGGTAATCGTTGCGAAATATTCACTGATCACCAAAGTCTGAAGTATATTTTCACCCAACCGGATTTGAATCTCAGGCAGAGACGTTGGGTTGAATTGATCACAGACTTCGACTTAGGAATAACCTATACCCCAGGGAAAGCCAACGTCATGGCTGATGCGCTAAGTCGTAAATCTTATTGTAACAACCTGATGTTACAACAAAGTCAACCGCTTCTCCATGAGGAATTTCGGAAACTTAACCTTCACATTGTACCTCAAGGTTTTCTTTCCACCTTGGTAGCAAAACCTACTCTTACGGATCAAATCATCGCTGCCCAAAGGCGAGATAAGGGTATATCTAAAATCAAAGAGAACATTGCTAGCGGAGGTGCTAGTTGTTTCTCCACTAATGATCATGGTGTTGTGTACTTTGAGAACCGTCTAGTGGTTCCCAAGAACCAGCATCTACGGCAGTTGATCCTTAAGGAGGCTCATGAATCTCCTCTCACCATTCATCCCGGTAGCACTAAAATGTATCAGGACCTACGCCAGAGGTTCTGGTGGACTAGGATGAAGAGAGAAATTGCTCAGTATATTGCAAATTGCGACGTCTGTCGTCGTGTAAAAGCAGAGCATCAACGGCCTGCTGGCACCCTTCAACCCTTAGCTATTCCTGAATGGAAATGGGATAAAATTGGTATGGATTTCATTACCGGTTTTCCCAGGACCAAGAGAGGGAATAATGCTATTTTCGTCGTGGTCGATCGTCTTTCCAAGGTAGCCCATTTCCTACCTGTTCGTGAGAGTATAACCGCTAGTCAGCTGGCAGACTTATACCTCTCCCGAATAGTGTCCCTCCATGGTGTTCCTTTGGAAATCAATTCGGATCGAGGAAGTCTTTTCACCTCTCGATTTTGGGAAAGTTTCCAAAATGCTATGGGAACTCGTCTCTCCTTTAGCACCGCTTTCCACCCTCAGTCGAGTGGTCAAGTGGAACGCGTCAATCAGATTCTAGAAGACATGCTTCGAGCCTCCGTTATCTCTTTCGGAATGGACTGGGAGAAGTGCCTTCCATTTGCCGAATTCGCTTACAACAACAGCTATCAATCTAGCTTGGGTAAAGCCCCTTTTGAAGTTCTCTATGGACGACGATGTCGAACACCCCTTAACTGGTCAGAGACCGGGGAAAGACAATTCTTTGGCCCGGATATGATTCAGGAAGCAGAAGAACAAGTTCGTATCGTTCGTGAAAAGTTGAAAACAGCCCAATCTCGTCAAAAGAGTCAATATGACCGAAAACATAAGGCTATGACTTTCGAGGTTGACGAGAAGGCTTATCTTCGGGTCACCCCTCTGAAGGGAACCCATCGTTTCGGTATCAAAGGCAAATTGGCTCCTCGTTACATTGGACCTTTTCGCATTCTTGCCAAACGAGGAGAAGTTGCCTACCAGTTGGAACTACCTCCGCACCTCTCCAGAGTTCACGATGTCTTCCACGTTTCTCAACTCAGGCGTTGCTTCTCGGATCCTATCCGTGAAGTGGACCACGAAACGCTTGATCTCCAAGATGATCTTACATATCGAGAGTACCCCATTCGTATCCTCGATCAAGCCGAACGTACCACGCGACGTCATAATATCAAGTTTCTCAAGGTTCAATGGTCGCACCATTCTGAGGATGAAGCAACTTGGGAAAGGGAGGATCGTCTTCGACTCGAGTATCCCGCCTTCTTCCCGGAGGAACCCAAATCTCGGGACGAGATTCTTTTGAGTGGGGGTGAGTTGTCACACCCTAGCTAGTCATGCATTAGAGTGTTGCATCATGTTTACTCATTCATCAGAAACTTGAAATGGGGATGACAGAACCCCCAGTCCCCTCTGAAACCAACTAGGGTTACTAAAATAATTTTTCAATGAACCTGAAATGCCCTTCTAAAATGCCCATCATTTTTGTCTTGGTTCAGAACCTCTGCCAAAAGTGGTGCACATTTTCCTAGGCCATCCTAGGGTTTTTGAATTAAATCATAAATATTTGAATTTGGGCATTTAAAATAATATAAAATATTTAAATGCTCAAATATCTCCAAACTAAAATGTTTCATGTTGGAAATAATCCAACTATGGGCCAGGAATAGTTTGGTGATTTTTGAAGTTGCCTAGGTATTTTATTAAATTCAACAAAGTTGCAGATATATTAAATAAAAACAGAAACAGAAAATAAGGGGGAAAACCTACCTGGCGCCACCGCAGGCCCACCAGCCAGCCCACCTGGCCGGCCCAGCCCGGCCACCGCTCCAGCGAGCTGCTTGGCTCGCCAGGCAGGCAGCCAAGGTGCTCGGCGGCGGCACCGCAGCTCGCCACGCAGCTGCTCGCCGCCTCGCCGCCTCCCTCGCCCGGCTAACGCCGTGGATCGGCCTCTCTCTCTCCCCCGAACCCCCCAGACACCCCCTCTCCTCTCCAGCTCCTTCCCCTCGCACGCCCCAGCCATGGCCGACGCCATCGCCGCCACCCCCTCGCCGTAGCCACGCCCTCCGACCACCCCACGCCGTCTCACCGTGTCCAGGAGCTCCGCCGCTGTCCACTTCATCGAGCAGCCGAGCCCCGAGCGCTCGCAACGCCCAAGACCACCGCACCGACCTCGCCCGAGCTCACCGTCGCCGGAGATCCCCTTCAACGCCATCGTCGCTCCGGTCCATCTCCGGCCGCACCAGGGACTCCGTCGCACTCACTGTGAGCTTAGCCATCTTCCCCTCCCTTCCGTTCTTGCTCCCGAGCTGTGTAGCAACCTCCCGGAGCTCAACCGCACCCACCGCCGTGGACCTCGTCGCCGACGTGCTCCTGGTCATCCTCCAGCCACAAGATGGTGTCCATCTTGCTCACCGCGTCCCACAGCACCTAGCTAGCCACTCCACGAGCCTCACCGAACCCTCTAGCACCAAGTTCACCTCCGACCGAACCTCGGTGGCCGCCAAAGTCGTCGCCGGCGTCGACTCCGGCCACCCCGACCCCAACGGACTCCGCCAAGAGCTGCGGGTTGTCCTCAGCTCCACTCCGGTGGCCTCCGCGGTCCATTTAGTGGCCGAAATGGCCAAAACCACTCCCGCCGCCGCGTCGGGCTCGCCGGCGGCTAAACGCCGGCAGCCGACTTTGACTTTGACCACGGGTGGGCCCTGGTTGACTCCCCTGAGTCAATGACAGGTGGGGCCCAGCCCTGTTAATTAAACAGGATTAGTCTTAATCAAATTTTAATTAAAATAATCACCCTGACATGCGGGACCCACTGTCAGGTTTGACCCAGACCTGTTCCGTTGACCTGCTGACGTCACACTGACGTCAGGCTGACGCAGTAATTGATTTTCTGGATTTAAATTAAATCAGGAAATTCCAGAATATTAATTAAACTTCAAAAATTCATAACTTTTATTCTGTAACTCCAAATTGGACAAATTATATATGAAAAATGATCAGAAAAATCCAATCTATCCATCTGTACTATTTTCATGCATGATCAAACAAGTTAAATTGATGTTTTAAGCAGAACAAGGAAAAGCACTTAAAGAGGCCATGTTTGAGTTTGAAAATTTGAATCTTTGATTCAAATTTGTTCAAACCCTTCTGGTTTTAGTTGCATTAGCCCAACACACTCATATTGCCATGTTTCATGCATGCATCATATTGTTGCACATTGTTTGGTGATGCTTGTGTACCGATGTCCTTTGCGACAGGTTCTGTCTCCGAGGAGTACCGTGATTACCCTAACGAAGAATCATATCCGAGCATCGAACCATCAGGCAAGCAACCAACCATTTGATCATATCGATACAATCCCATGTTCTCGCTCCTGCTCTCTTTTACTGCATTAAGACAACGCGATTCAAACTGCTGTGTGCTACGGTAGTTGAACCCATTTCCTCTGCATGACCTGTCATTGCCACAGTAACTAGATGAAACCCACTAGCATGTGTAGGAGTTGATTGAGCCCTATGTATGTGTTGCTCCTACCTTGCTATGCCTGCTATGCTTAGAGTCGTGTCAGGTCTGGTTCATCTGGGTGATGGGCTAGAGTGAAATGATTATGTCGGTAATGAGAGTGGTGTGGTGAACACGATTTGGTAAAGGTATCGATGAGAGGCCATGTAGGAGTACATGGTGGGTTGTTTCATTGAAGCCGACCTTAAGCACTGAGATCTGTATGTGTGATTTAAGATACAGCTACTACCATGCATTGGGCCCTGAAATATGACCCCGCTCGACTTCTTATTCACCCTAGCTCTCTGTCCAGGAGTTGCAAGTAGTTTCTGGTGTTTGTAGCCTACTGGAGGCCGTGGACAGCGCTGACCGTAGGGGTGGGCTGTGATGCGGTAGGTACGTGGCACGGTGTACCGAATACCCGTTAGGTATCTCGGGAACCCTGTTCACATCGTTCGGGGCCGTATGGGAAACCTCGGCCGGACTCCCTGCGGATGGAACCTGAATAGGCGATAAACCTGGACTAGAGGCTTAAGTGTTTAGGTAGGTCGTGGTCTACACCCACGTCGGCTTTCGCTTGAAGTCTGCCGAGCACATGTCGTGTGCAGACGCTAAGTGGTGGAAACATGTATGAAGAAGTACACCCCTGCAGGGTTAACATGATCTATTCGAATAGCCGCGTCCGCGGTAAAGGACTACTTGGTTGCCTATACAGTTCATAGACAAGTAAATGGAAACTACTAAAAGCCTCAAGATAAGTGTGAGTGCCGAGGATGGCTCTTCCGTAGGAAGACGGAGGTGGATCCTCGGTAGTGTATTGAAGTGGTGAGTAGTGGACTCGTGTGCGCAAAACATTTCAAGTTGGTGTATCGTAGGATAGTCTAGCCAAGAGTCAAAGCTGGCTTGCTGCAATAACTCCACCAACCCTTCTTGATACTATGCATGTATGTAGGATCTGATGTAAGTCTTGCTGAGTACCTTTGTACTCATGTTGCTATAATCTACATTTTTACAGAAGACGCTGCAACCCCTTCTGATGGGTTCTATGTAGACGTTGACATCAACGAGTAGGCTAAAGACCCAGGTGGTGACCCTGAGCTTGTGATGGACCACGTAGTATAGCTAGGCTTTCCAAGCCTCTTTTATTTTACTAGTTGTCTGTACCCAGACAATGTACTTCCGCTGCTAGCTTGTATGACTGTATGACTTGTATGTTGGGTCGTGAGACCCGTACCTTTGTGAATGTTATGTATGGCTCCCTGAGCCTTAAATAAAGTACTTGTGTCATAGAGTCATGTTGTGATGCTTTGTTGTATTTGCACATATCGGGCATATTGTGTGTATGATTGAAATGCTTGGTATGTGTGGGATCTGACTATCTAGTTGTTTATCTTTAGTAGCCTCTCTTACCGGGAAATGTCTCCTAGTGTTACCGCTGAGCCATGGTAGCTTGCTACTGCTCTGGAACACTTAGGTTGGCCGGCATGTGTCCTTCTTCGTTCCTGTGTCTGTCCCTTCGGGGAAATGTCACGCTTTGAGTACCGGAGTCCTGTTAGCCCGCTACAGCCCGGTTTACCGGAGTCCTGCTAGCCCAGTGCTACAGCCCGGACCCACTTGCTGATGACCGACACGTTCGAAGCTGGGTCATGGATGCCTGTCCCTGTAAGTCTGTGCCACTTTGATGCTAGCGACACTATCATATACGTGAGCCAAAATGCGCAAACGGTCCCGGGAAAAGGTAAGACGACACCCGTGGGGATACCGTGCGTGAGGCCGCAAAGTGATATGAGGTGTTACCAGCTAGATCGATGTGACATCGAGTCGGGGTCCTGACATCGCTCCTCTCAAGAGATGCACACCAGACGACTCTCTTCCTCTCGACACCAAGTTCCTAAGCACTTAGCTGCTGCTACGATCTTCCCCATCCCGGCTTGTGGTGTTCACCGCAGGTCAGGATAGTAGGCCTCTGAAACCACACCTCTTTGAGTCCTGTATGAGAGACGGGTGATAATGTTTTTGGGGAGTTCTCGGCGCGACTACTGACTTCTTCGTCACGGACGCCCCGGACTCCAACGACTACTTCCCTGACGACGACTTCTTCCCCGACGTCGACAACCTCCTCGACGACATGGCTGGCGAGGACACCGACCCCAAGTCCAGTGCTTCTGCTACTGCTGATGTCCCATATGTGTTCTTCCTGTTTCTGTTAGAGGTCCTGCCACACTTCCTTGTTCTAGCATATGTCCTAGATATGTTAGGTTCTACTTCATATATGCAACTTACTCCACTTTCTACTCTAGATATGTTTGGTTATAGTTCATACTTGCATATGCTATTCATCTTCTCTCTGTCAGATTGCATGACTTGCTTTATCTCTGCTATATTAGTCATGCTTTATTTAGTATTTCTATTAATAAAATTATTTGGTAAATTGCTCATATTTCCAACAATCCAAAAACCTTATTATAGGCAATTTACACCAAGTGGTTTTGCTGCTTCCATGAGACCTCCTATGTTTGAGGGTATCCACTAAACAAGGTGGCGCGTGAGAGCAGTCTTATGGTTTCAAACCATGGGTTGCTATGAAACCACTCATGGCAAACCAGAAGGGGAGTATGATGCCCAACAGGAACAAGCGTTTCAGAAAATGGATACTCTGTTTAAGGCTGCTCTCTTGAGTGTTTTTGGTGAGAACATAGTTGATGCTTATGCTTCAATTGACAATAGAAAAGATATGTGGGACGCACTCGATGCCAAGTTTGGGGTCTCGGATGCCGGCACTGAGCTGTACATCATGGAACAATTCTATGACTACAGGGTGACAAAAGAGCGCTCCATGGTTGAGAAGCTCACGAGATATAGTCATTTGCTAGAGTACTTGAGCACTTCAATTGTATGCTACCGAACAAGTTTGTTGTCAGAAGCATCATCACTAAGCTTCCTCCTTCCTGGAGGAACTTTGCTACCTTACTGACGCATAAGAGGCAGGAGTTTTCCATTTCATATCTCATTTGTACTCTTGATGTGGAAGAAAAGGCGAGAGCAAAGGACACATGTGCTCGAGGTATTGAGGGAGGATCTAGTGCCAATCTGTTACAGAAGAAAAACTTCCAGCCCCACAAGTTCAAGAATAAGGGCAAGTTTAATGGTAAAGCAAAGTTTTATGGGAAGAACAAGGCTGTACAACACACAAATTTCAAGAAGAAGAATGACAAGAAGAAAGGTGTTTGTCATGTGTGTGGAGAACCTGATCATTGGGCTCCTAGTTGCCCTAATCGCTATGACAAGCGTTATCTTGGGAAAGGCGGCAAGACCGTTAATGTTGTCATTGGAAACACTGACATGATCATGTTTGCCACTATTCTTTTAGTATACAGGTGCTAATGTAAGGTATGGTATATTTCCAACTATTCTTTCAGTATGGGATTCTCCTGATTGGTTGATTGACACAGGTGCTAATGTGCATGTATGGTTTGATATTTCCATGTTTTTATCTTATCAGACCGCAGGGACTTCCACCGTGCTGATGGGTAACGATTCAAGTGCTTCTGTTCATGGTGTTGGCACGGTCGATCTGAAGTTTACTTCGGGGAAGATCATGCGGCTGAAGAACGTGCATTATGTCCCCTCCGTCAATAAAAATCTTGTTAGCGGATCTCTTCTGTGTAGGGATGGCTACAAGCTTGTCTTTGAGTCGGATAAATTTGTAATATCAAAGTATGGAACCTTTGTTGGTAAAGGCTATAAGTCAGGAGGCCTATTTCATTTACACTTGTCAGAAGTTTGCAATAAAGTTGTTAATCATGTTTGCAACAATAGTGAATCAAATGTATGGCATTCACTTCTCTGTCATGTTAATTTTGGTTGCATGTTGCCACTAGCCAAGTTGAACTTAATCCCAAGTTTCACCACTTTCAACGGATCTAAGTTTCAAGTGTGTGTGCAAGCTAAGCAACCTCGTAAGTCTCATGCAACTGCGGAAACAAGAAATCTTGAACCACTAGAGCATATACGTTCAGATCTTTGTGAAATGAATGGTGTGTTGACAAAAGGTGGGAAGAAGTATGTTATGATGTTAATTGCTGACTCCACTAGATACTGCCATGTGTATCTTCTGAAATCTAAGGATGAGGTTTTGAACTATTTCAAGATCTATAAAGCTGAATCGGAAAACCAACTTGATCAAAAGATCAAGAGGCTTAGGTCCGATCATGGTGGAGAGTATTTCTCAAATGAATTTGATTCCTTTTGTGCGGAACATGTTATAATCCATGAGAGGATGCCTCCCTATTCACCTCAGTCAAATGGGGTGGCTGAAAGAAAGAATTATACTCTAACTGATTTGGTTAACTCCATGTTAGACACATCGGGTCTCTCCAAGGCATGGTGGGGGGAGGCGATATTGACTGCATGACATGTCCTAAATCGAGTTCCCACAAAGAACAAAGAGATAACTCCAATCGAGGAATGGGAGAAGAAAAGGTTAAAACTCTCTTACATACAAACTTGGGGTTGTTTGGCGAAAGTCAATGTGCCAATTCCAAAGAAGCGTAAACTTGGACCAAAAACTATGGATTGTGTCTTCCTTGTATATGCCTTTCATAGCATTGGCTATAGATTCTTTGTTGTAAAATCTGAGGTACCTCTCATGCATGTCGGTATGATCATGGAGTCGAATGGTGCGACTTTCTTTGAAGATATCTTTTCCCATGAACGATATGGCTACCTCATCTAATCAGGAGATGCCTAGTTCATCGAATCAGGAACCAGTTATAATTCCTGAACCTGCCATTTCGATGGAACACTTTGAAAATCCCGTGGAGGAGAACAATGAAGTTCCTACTAGGAGCAAGAGACAGAGGACTACAATGTCCTTTGGTGGTGATTTTCTTGTCTATCTAATAGATGACACTCCGAGTTCTATTTCAGAGGCCTATGCATCTAAAGATGCTGACTATTGGAAGGAAGCAGTTCGTAGTGAGATGGACTCTATCTTGGCAAATGAAACTTGGGAGATAACTGATCGTCCTTATGGGTCCAAACCCATAGGGTGCAAATGAGTATCCAAGAAGAAGGTTAGGCCTGATGGTACTATTACAAGGCACGGCTCGTGGCCAAGGGTTATACCCAAAAGGAAGGTGAAGACTCATTTCATACTTACTCACCTGTGGCTCGACTGACCACTATTCGCGTACTACTTTCATTAGCTGCCTCACATGGTCTTCTTGTTCATCAAATGGATGTTAAGACAACTTTTCTAAATGGAGAGTTGGAAGAGGAAATTTATATGGAACAACCAGATGGGTTTGTAGTAGATGGTCAATAAGGAAAAATGTGCAAGTTGCTAAAGTCCTTGTATGGACTGAAGCAAGCACCCAAACTGTGGCATGAGAAGTTTGAAAGAACTTTAACAGCTGCAGGCTTTGTTATAAATGAAGCTGATAAATGTGTGTACGGTCGCCATGGTGGGGGCGAGGGAGTTATCCTTTGCTTGTATGTTGATGACATACTGATTTTCGGAACAAATCTGAATGTTATTAAGGAGTTCAAGGATTTCCCATCTCATTGTTTGGAGATGAAGGATTTAGGAGTGGCTGATGTAATTCTGAATGTCAAGTTGTTCAGAGACGATGATGGTGGGATTACATTGCTTCAATCTCACTATGTGGAAAAGATCTTGAGTCGCTTTGGCTATGGTGACTGCAATCCCTCTCCAACACCATATGATGCTAGCGTGCTGCTTTGAAAGAATCAAAGAATTGCTAGAGATCTATTGAAGTATTCTCAGATTTTTGGCTTGCTTGTGTATTTAGCCAGTGGTACAAGACCTGACATCTCTTTTGCTATTAGCAAACTGAGCTGGTTTGTCTCAAAACCTAGAGATGTGCATTGGAAAGCTCTAGAAAGAGTTATGCATTACTTGAAAGGCATTGCGAGTTATGGAATTCACCACACTGGGTATCCAAAGGTACTGGAAGGGTATAGTGATTCAAACTAGATCCCAGATGCTGATGAGATAAAGGCCACGAGCGGATATGTATTCACTCATGGAGGTGGCGCTATTTCTTGGAAGTCTTGCAAGAAGACCATCTTAACGAGGTCAACAATGGAAGCGGAACTCACAGAACTAGATACAGCTACAATCGAAGCAGATTGGCTTCGTCGATTCTTGAATGACTTGCCGGTAGTTGAGAAACCTGTACCAGATATCCTTATGAACTGCGACCATCAAACTATAATCACGGATGTGAGCATCTCAAAGGATAACATGAAGTCATCAAGACACGTTCATAGAAGGTTGAAGTCTGTCAGGAAAATGAAAAACTCCGGAGTTATTGCATTGGATTATATCCAAACGTCTAAAAATTTGGCAGATCCTTTTACTAAGGGTCTATCACGTAATGTGATAGATAATGCATCAAAGGAGATGGGTATGAGACCCACAATATGAGTTGTTCACAGTGGTAACCTAGTCTATGTGATCAGAGATCCCGTGAATTAGACGTGGAGACAAGCTGTTGGCCTACTTAGAGGAGAGTATCCTTGCTATTAACAATACCACTCCATGAAGATGCAATACTCTCCTAATCTGCACGGTAGGTTGATGAACATCTTAATGTGTTCTGAGTGGCTCATTGAAGCAGAGATGTTGCCCTGCAGAACATCTTTTGAAGAACACACCTATATGAGTCTAATTGTTAAACATCACAATATATGAGAGTAGGGTGCTCTCTAGTAAACTCATGAAAGGTCTCGGAGTATGGCGCATAAGCTCCAACCGCTGGGAAGACCCATGGTAGCCTAGTATCGGCCAAGGCTGTGTGTGAAGCTAGATTCGTAGAAAACTTGCATTTCAAGGCCCAGTCCACTGTTCAAGTTGCTTACTAGTGTAGCGTAGAGTTCTAGGTGGAAGTTCAACTTAACAGTCTCCACTGCAGTACCGATATATAAAACAATGTTTTGGAACCAAAGGCAAATTTTGTGTACCTCTGGGATCTGGTGGGGGATTGCTGGAATTTTGTCTATTTTGGGCAAGCCCAAAAGGAGTTGTAGAAATTCCTAATAAATCCTGGTGGCCCATGCAGCCCATTCGTGCAAGGCAAGAGGTGGATCTAAAGTTTAGTCCCATATTGCTAGTTTGGTGGGAGTTGAACCTCCTTATAAGGGAGGATGGTTTTCCACATGTATGGGCATGAGAACAATATGGACATTCATGCGCGCTCCTTGTCATGCCACTCTTTGTCACGATGCGCCACGGGTTGCGGGAATGAGCCGAGCCGAGCCGATGTCTAAATTTTTGCCATGCACGACTGGTATAGGAGAGCTCACACGGAAGCTGAAAATAGTTTTTGATAGTGGAGACTAAATGCGAACGGTGCAACTTTTCGGTTGCTGGTTGTTCACTTCGTCTTCGTCCTTCGTCACCCTCTCGCCTCTCTCTCATGTGCCTATAAAGGGAGGTCGCTCCTCTCCAGAGATGCACACCAAAAGAATCTCCTCCTCTCGCCACCGAGTTCCTGAGCACTAAGCTACTACTACGATCTTCCCCATCCTAGCTTGTGGCATGCACCGCAGGTCGAGACAGTAGGACTTCAAAATGGCACCTCTTTGAGTCCTATACAGGAGAAGGGTGATAAGGTTTTTTGGGAGCGCTCAGCGCGACTACTGATGTCGGCGTCCTGGGAAGGGGGGTCCCCAGACTTGCCTGCCTGCGGCCCGCAGCGTGGCACCACCAGCGGCCCTGTACGGCCCATCTTCATCAGCAAACACTCAAGACCTTCGCGAGGGGCAAAGCCTCGCGAGGCAGATGACACAAGACCTCCTCGGGGGGGGGGGGGGGGGGGGGGGCTCACCAGGCTGGCTCATGAGGGGCGGAGAGATCAAGGCAAGGGGCACCTCGCAAGGTCCCCGTGACGCAAGCCATGACGACCAAGGACAGGCGGGCGCCAGCGCGTGCAGTGTACTCGCTTCCTCTTTGGTGCTAAAGAGAAAAGTGCAGGCAAGGAGTCCCGAGGCATCAGGCAAAGGTTTCTATATCGGTGCAAGAAGAACAAGACCAGTAGGACGGTAGGACAGAGTTCACCATGGAGCCTAGGACGGCGCCACCACCAGAGCCTTTGGCAGGCGAAGACCACCTTTTGTCAGGATAACTTGTACTAGTTGTATCCCTTCAAATTTGGCCATTGTTGGATCCCTTCCCGCCTACATTTGGGAAGACGACTAGGGCCTCTGTAAATAGGGCTAGCCACCACAGTAGGAGGGGGACGGATCGGAGAGAAGTCATCTTAGAATGGATCTGGGATCGGATCCATTCCATTCTCAACCACACAAGCTCACCAAGCTCAAGGACACCTCTCCTCAGGAGGCTGTTCTTCCCTTGTACTTGTTCATCCTCAGCCCAAGAGGCAATCCACCACACCACACTGGAGTAGGGTATTACACCACATCGGTGGCCCGAACCAGTATAAACTCTTGTGTCTCTTGTTCTTTGGGTTCGTCGAGCTAGGCCGTGAGATCATGATGTATGCGAGCTAGAGAGGAGGAGAGATCTTCGTGCGCACCCCAGTGTTCGAACCTCATGGCACGCGAGCTCCTGCGCTACCGCCCGGTCGACGACCTCTATGAGGACTGGCTAGACCACATAGCCGAGCTCGTCAGCGCTGCTGGGGGCTCTCCTCCACCATCCCTCTCGCTGCCTCGCCCACCTCCAGCCGCAGGCGACATAGCTCACGAAGCGCCTCCGCCGCCTCCACAACAAGGCGGCACCCTCGCGCCGAGAGGCGCAGCTCACGGAGCGCCACCGCCTCCTCCGCGTCAAGACGGTGTCCTCGCCCCAAGACGCGCGGTCCCGCGGCATGATCCGTCACGCTGTGTGCCCGCGCACGGAGAAGGAAGCTGCCAGGAGGTCCCTCGACCGCAAGAAAACGCTCCTGTGCTCCCGGCACCACCACGACAAGACCGCGTGCCGCCTGCGGCGGCGGTGCGTGGACATCAAGGGAAGTCTACGCCTCTGCAGAGGGCCCCAGTGGCCACAGCAGGTTTCTGCGCCTTCACTCCCGAGCTATGCACCATCGTTTGGCCAGGCAAGTTCAAGCCGAATCTGCCTCCGTGCTATGACGGCACCCCTGACCCCGTAGAGTTCCTGCAGCTCTATGAGCTGAGCATCGAGGCGGCCAACGACAACGAAAAAGTCACGGCGAACTGGTTTCCCATGGCTCTCAAGGATGGCGCTCGCTCGTGGCTCTTGAACCTTCCCGCGGGATCAATCTCCTCCTGGAGTGAGATGCGTGACCGCTTCATCGCCAACTTCTAGGGCAATCGCGACCGCCCTCCGGCCGTGGGTGACCTACACCGCATCAAGCAACAACCGGGAGAGACCCTGTAGAAGTACATCCAGTGCTTCAACAGTGTTCGCCTCAAGATCCCCAAGGTGACAGACGAGGCCATCATCTCAGCATTTTCAGATGGAGTCCACGACGTCAAGATGAAGGAGGAGCTCTCCATCCACGAGGAGCTATGCATGACTCTGGAGCTATTCAACATGGCAACCAAGTGCGCAAGAGCTAAGGAAGGGCGTCTCTCCCTCCTTGAGCTCCCTGCTGCCAACCCAGAGGAGAACAAAGCCAAGGTCAAGGACGTGAAGTGCAAGGGAGTATCCGTGCTCGCGGCGGAGCCGGACACGAAGCACGGCCGGGACCACCCCGAGTCGTCCAAGAGCAGCCGTCCATTCTACGCCTTCCACAACATACACAGCCGCAGCACCAAAGATTGTCAAGAGCTCAGGGCCATCCGAGATGGACGCTTCAGTCGACGCCTCGAGCGCACCGACCGGGGCTATGGCCGAGGAGGAGAACGAGGTGGAGGACACTGGGATGACCGCGGCCCCCGCAAGGAGTGGCGCGACCGGCCTCGTGAGGTCCATTGGTAGGAGCAGCCTCATGAGGGTGCCTGGCGCGACCAGCCCCGCGAGGGCCGTCCTCAGGGTAATCCTGGCCTCCCTCCGCTGCCGCCACCACCAAGAAGGAACGACGGCCACCATCAGGACGAGGGGGCTGTGGGCTTCCAAGTGCCACACGGCATCGCTTGCATCTTGGGAGGTGCTTAGGCCCAAGCTTCCCAGCGCATCTTCAAGCAGTTCTCTCGCGAGGTGAATGCATCCCTCCCCAGGCTCGAGGCCACGCGCCCGCTCAGGTGGTGCAAGTACGCCATTACCTTCAGCTCAGAGGACCAGCTCAAATGCGCGGCGACCGCCGGCGTCCTCCCGATGCTCTGTTCACCCATCATCAGCAATGTCCAAGTCACCAAGACCCTCATCGACGGCGGCGCGGGGTTCAGTGTCCTGTCCGTTGATACGTTCGATAGCCTTGAAGTGCCCTATGATCAGCTACAGCCTACCAATCCCTTCTCAGGAGTGACCGACGGCTCCACCACCCCGATAGGGCAAGTTCGTCTCCTTGTCACCTTCGGCCAGTGCGGCAACTACCACACCGAGCTTGTCGAATTCGACGTCGCCCACATCCGTCTGCCGTACAATGCCATCCTCAGGTACCCAACATTAGCCAAGTTCATGGCAGTGACCCACCATGGCTACAACGTCCTCAAGATGCCAGGAAGCGGTGGAATCATCATAGTCCCCTGTGAAGAAAGAGATGCAGTGTGCTCCCTCGAGAATGCCTTCCAAGGTGCAGCAACCGAAGACCCTGACAGCAAGGGCACATAGTACCCTCCTGAGGCCATCCCCAAGAAGAAGAAGCATCTACTCCACACAGGGCCTCAGGGGGGCGGTGTCTCTAGCGGCGCCGCCTCAGGATTAGCACCCGCACCTGGGGTGCGTCCCTCCCTCGCATAGGAAGACGCACCCGGCGCCCTCCTCGGCCGAGGCTCGGGGGCTCTCTTCTGGAGGGCCTCACTGTAACGCCCCGAGACCGATGCGCCAGGTGTCTTTCAGTTATTCATTGTTGTTGCCTTGTCATTTGCTTGCGTGTTGCATCTTTCCATGTCATCATGTGCATTGCATCATCATGTTTTCAAAACTTGCATCTGTCCGCATCTCCCAGTTCTCTCCGTTGTCTGTTCCGAGCCCCTTTCACACTCGCATGCGCCCGCGGCACCTCCAAAATATTATTTTATAAGTGGTCGGAAAATGTTCTAGGAATGGGATGAAAGTTGGCGTGCGGTGTTGTTATGTTGTTGGTAGGTCTCCAGCCAAGTTTCATCGCATTCGGAGTCCGTTTGATGCCCCAACGGATAACTATAGCGACAATATAGTCGGTCAAATCGTCGGACATTTTCGGCCTCCGGAAGCTGTTGCCGGGCCTCTCTCTCTCCTCTCTTCTCACCCCATCTCTCTCTAGCACAGCCCACCTAAACCCCCTCTGACCGGAACCGTTCGATTGCGATCGAAGGGTCCAGAAACGGCCTCAACCCCACCAAACCCTAACCCCTTCCTTATATAAACACCCCCACATGCCATTTTGGCCTCCTACCTACCCCACTCCTCAAATTCCGTAGCTAGCCGCAACTTTCCCCCTCGGATCCGACGCCGCCAGCCCACCTCCGCCACTTGGCACGCCGCCAGCGGCCAGCGGCCGCCCAGCGCCGCCACCCTCAGCCTATCGTGCGCCTCCACGTCGCCCCAGCGCCCGCTCCAGCCAACCCTAGCGTGCCATGCGTTCCCCCCTGCGCCCCACTTCACCGTGGCCCTGCCAGGCCCATCCACGGCCAGCCCAAGGCCATCTGGGCCTGGACGAGCCCATCCCGCCGCCGCCGCACGCAACCGAGGCACGCCTGTACCTCCCTGTTCGTCCCCGCCGCCTAGCGCCGCCCGGGATCCCGAGCACACCAACCTCGCCGACGACCCCAGGTCCTCCCTCGCCGACCCTGTCCTCCTCCTCCTTCGTTTTCGCCGCCTCTCTCAGACCTCGCTCTCTCTCTCTCGCGCGCAGGAGAGATCACCTTCGCCGGAGTCGCCCATTCCATCACCGTCGAGGTCGTCGCCGGCCTCCTTGCCCTGAACCGTCGTCGGATCCGGGACCACCTCGCCTGTTTCTGCCCGTTCCCGACCTCGCTGTCCGCATCCACCGTTGTTTCCCCGTGCGCCGCCCTTCCCGGAGCTCGGCCTCTACCGCCGTGGCTCTCTGTTGACAACCCTTTCCGGAGCTCGGTCGCTATCGCTGTGGCTCTCCGTCGACCACGCCCTCATCGACCGCACGTGCCTGGGCCGCGTCTTGCATCAGCACAGGCCCAGCCGGCCCAGTTATCGTCCACCGACCGGGCCTTGGCCTAGGGTGAGCACCTGCCCTCTGTATGCCCCTGTTGGGTCAACTGGATTTCGGCCCGACTCATGTTTTTTTTCTGCGGAGCGATTTACTATTTATCCAGGAGTTTGGCAGTTTTGCAGAAAACCCCCAAGCATCATGCGTTTAATAACTCACAAACGGTGCATCATATTAAAACAAATTATATATGTAAAATGCTTAGAATTTTGTGTATATTAACAATATGCAACTTTCATCCATGTGAAAAATGTTTAAATTGCTGTTTGCATTAATTTTGCTCTAGTGCGATGCTAAAATGCTTTATTTCATAACTAAATAACTGTAGCTCCATTTTAAATAAACTTTATATGTAAATGGGGTGGAAAAATGCCTAGTTTAACATGGTGCTCTCATCTTGCATGTTTAACAACTCTAAAATATGGTTTAGGGCAGAACAGTACCAAATCCATTAATTGCACATGAGGGTTTACCGGAATTGTTGTTTGATGTTTCTGCCCTCATTTAAAATGCCTAAATGTGTAGTTTACTTCTGCCTCCCCTCTTACCATGTTTAATAACATTTAATATTGTTGGGTACATAAACAAGGGAGAACTAAATAATTGATGTGATGTTTTGTCAATACGCAACTCGTTGCATATTGAGCTCCACTTAATTTGTAGTATTGTTTGTGCACTTTGCCATGCCATGCCTCATTAAATCGGACATGCATCATATTTGGTTGTGCATCATGCCATGTTTACGCTTGGTTGTTTACCATGTTATTTGCTTCTTTCTGGTGTTGAATAAAACTCCTCCAGCAAGGCCCAACCTTGGTTATACATTTGCCTAACAACCTATTACCCTTCCCTTGGGTCGGCCAACCCGAGGGTCATCTTCATTTCAACCCCCCGGGCCAGTGCTTCTCTAAGTGTTGTTCCGAACTAGAGTCCTTTGCAGCGCCACCTCGGGGAAACTTGAGGGCTGGTTTTAGTTGTACGGAGTGCTCATCCGGTGTTGCCCTAAGAACGAGATATGTGTAGCTCCTATCGGGATTGTCAGCACATTGGGCGGTCTTGCTGGTCTTGTTTTACCATTGTCAAAATGTCTTGTAACCGGGATTCTGATACTGATCAGGTCTTTCTGGGAGAAGGAATATCCTTCGTTGACCATGAGAGCTTGTGATGGGCTAAGTTGGGACACCCCTGCAGGGTATAAACTTTTGAAAGCCGTGCCCGCGGTTATGTGGCAGATGGGAATTTGTTAATATCCAGTTGTAGATAACTTGACACTTGACTTAATTAAAATGCATCAACCGCATGTGTAGCCATGATGGTCTCTTTTCGGCAGAGTCCGGGAAGAGAACACGGTTCTTGTGTTATGGTTGTGCGTAAGTAGTTTCAGGATCACTTCTTGATCATTTCTAGCTTCACGACTATTGTGTTGCTTCTCTTCTCGCTCTTATTTGCGTATGTTAATCACCATATATGCTTAGTGCTTGCTGCAGCTCCACCTCATTACCCTATCCTACCCATAAGCTTAAATAGTCTTGATATTTCCATGTTTTCGTCTTATCAGACCGCAGGGACTTCCACCATGCTGATGGGCAATGGTTCAAGTTCTTCTATTCATGGTGTTGGCACGGTCGATCTGAAGTTTACTTCAGAGAAGATCATGCGGATGAAGAACATGCATTATGTCCCCTCTGTCAATAAAAATCTTGTTAGCGGATCTCTTTTGTGTAGGGATGGCTACAAGCTTGTCTTTGAGTCGAATAAATTTGTAATATCGAAGTATGGAACCTTTATTGGTAAAGGCTATGAGTCAGGAGGCCTGTTCCATTTATCCTTCTCAGAAGTTTGCAATAAAGTTGTTAATCATGTTTGCAACAATAGTGCATCAAATGTATGACATTCACGTCTCTGTCATGTTAATTTTGGTTGCATGTGGCCACTAGCCAAGTTGAACTTAATCCCTAGTTTCACCACTTTCAAGGGATCTAAGTGTCAAGTGTGTGTGGAAGCTAAGCAACCTCGTAAGTCTCATGCGACTGCGGAAACAAGAAATCTTACACCACTAGAGATCATACGTTCATATCTTTGTGAAATGAGTGGTGTGTTGATAAAAGGTGTTAAGAAGTATTTTATGATGTTAATTGTTGACTCCACTAGATACTGCCATGTGTATCTTCTGAAATCTAAGGATGAGGCTTTGAACTATTTCAAGATCTGTAAAGCTGAATCAGAAAACCAACTTGATCGAAAGATCAAGAGGCTTAGGTCCGATCGTGGTGGAGAGTATTTCTCAAATGAATTTGATTCCTTTTGTGCGGAACATGGTCTAATCCATTAGAGGACGCTTCCCTATTCACCTTAGTCAAATGGGGTGGCCGAAAGAAAGAACTGTACTCTAACTGATTTGGTTAACGCCATGTTAGACACATTGGGTCTCTCCAAGGCATGGTGGGGGGATGCGATATTGACTGCATGACATGTCCTAAACCAAGTTCCCACAAAGAACAAAGAGATAACTCCATTCGAGGAATGGGAGAAGAAAAGGTTAAAACTCTCTATCCTACGAACTTGGGGTTGTTTGGCGAAAGTCAATGTACCAATTCCAAAGAAGCGTAAACTTGGACCAAAAACTATGGATTGTGTTTTCCTTGGATATGCCTTTCATAGCATTGGCTATAGATTCTTTGTTGTAAAATCTGAGGTACCTCTCATGCATGTCGGTATGATCATGGAGTCGAATGGTGTGACTTTCTTTGAAGATATCTTTCCCATGAAGGATATGGCTACCTCATCTAATCAGGAGATGTCTAGTTCATCGAATCAGGAACCAGATATAATTATTGAACCTATCATTTTGATGGAACACTTTAAAAATCCCGTGGAGGAGAACAATGAAGTTCCTACTAGGAGCAAGAGACACAGGACTACAAAGTCCTTTGGTGATGATTTTCTTGTCTATCTAATAGATGACACTCCGAGCTCTATTTCAGAGGCCTATAAATCTAAAGATGCTGACTACTGGAAGGAAGCGGTTCGTAGTGTGATGGATTCCATCTTGGCAAATTAATCTTGGGAGATAACTGATCTTCCTTATGGGTGCAAACCTATAGGGTGCAAATGGGTATTCAAAAAGAAGCTTCGGCCTGATGCTACTATTACATGGCACAGCTCGTGGCCAAGGGTTATACCCAGAAGGAAGGTGAAGACTTCTTTGATACTTACTCACCTGTGGCTCGACTGACCACTATTCACGTACTACTTTCATTAGCTGCCTCACATGGTCTTCTTGTTCATCAAATTGATGTTAAGACTGCTTTCCTAAATGGAGAGTTGGAAGAGGAAATTTATATGGAACAACTAGATGGGTTTGTAGTAGATGGTCAAGAAGGAAAAATGTGCAAGTTGCTAAAGTCCTTGTATGGACTCAAGAAAGCACCCAAACTGTGGCATGAGAAGTTTGAAAGAACTTTAACAGCTGCAGGCTTTGTTATAAACGAAGTTGATAAATGTGTGTACGATCGCCATGGTGGGGGCGAGGGAGTTATCCTTTGCTTGTATGTTGATGACATACTGATTTTCGGAACAAATCTGAATGTTATTAAGGAGTTCAAGGATTTCCCATCTCGTTGTTTTGAGATAAAGGATTTAGGAATGGCTGATGTCATTCTAAACATCAAGTTGTTGAGAGACGATGATGGTGGGATTACATTACTTCAATCTCACTATGTGGAAAAGATCTTGAGTCGCTTTGGCTATGGTGACTGCAAGCCCTCTCCAACACCATACGATGCTAGTGTGCCGCTTCGAAAGAATCGAAGAATTGCTAGAGATCTATTGAAGTATTCTCAGATTTTTGCTCGCTTATGTATTTAGCCAGTGGTACAAGACCTGACATTTCTTTTGTTGTTAGCAAACTGAGCTGGTTTGTCTCAAAACCTAGAGATGTGCATTGGAAAGCTCTAGAGAGAGTTATGCGTTACTTGAAAGGCACTGCGAGTTATGGAATTCACTACGCTGGGTATCCAAAGGTACTGGAAGGGTATAGTGATTCAAACTGGATCTCAGATGTTGATGAGATAAAGGCCACGAGCGGATATGTGTTCACTCATGGTGGGCCACCAGGTGGGGACAACCCACCTGGGGACGCTAGGAGGGGGGCTCCCTGGTGGGTTGTGCCCACCCAGGTGCCCCCCTATGGTGGTTCTTGGTTCCAGATATTCTCTTTTATTGTATAAAAATCCTCATATTGTTTCGATCCATTCTGAGAACTTTTATTTCTATACAAACAACAACACCATGGTAGTTCTGCTAAAAACAACGTCAATCCCGGTTAGTTTCATTAAAATCATGCAAATTATAGTCCAAAACAAGACGAAAAGCGTTAGGATAAGTAGATACATTGGAGATGTATCAGCCCACGCGTCATGGCCTCTGTAGCAGTGCTTGGCATTGGCAATGATGATGTAGATTTTACCATCGTCGGACTCCTGACGGTGTCGGTGGCGGCGGCATCGCCAACCTCACTGTTGCGAGATGGCCACTTGGAGGGCATGGTGGCGCGGTGAAGGCGCTTGAGGGCCAGTGTCTCCATTGGGCACAATGGCTAGGTCAACCCGCTCCAGGGGTAGCGCGCGTGGTGCATTCAAGCCCGTGATGGGGGTAGCCGGAGGGCGGCGATTCGCCCCAGACCGGGCGCCACCACTGTGACTGTGCCCTTTGGCAAGGGGAAGAGGTACAGATGGTATAATCCCTTCGTTCGTACCTCGTGGAGCATGACCACTGGGGTGTTCCTCCTGCTGCTTTCCTCTGGTGCCTCCCGATCCCGGTTCAACGCGGGGGAGGTGGTGACAACGCCACCTATGCCGACTGCGTCCCATGCAGTGCCCACATCCTCATGCGCCTCCACATCACCCGCGATGTTGGTGGCCATGGGCGGAGGAGCCTTTGAGGTGGACTGGTGAGCCGCAACACCGGGCTTCTTCTTGGGCGCCATAGTCGCTGGAGCCGTCGATGATGAAGATGCTGATGAAGATGACGCACTACTCACGCTTTCAGGTTCACGAAAGTGATCCCCCTACATGGCACACCAAAGATGTCGTGGGAAAGCACGGCCACCTATGGGACCAAGACTCCCTTTCTGGTTCAGCGGGGGGATGGCACGCTGCACAAAGAGAAGAGGACCATAGAATAACACGACAGAGATCACACGGGCAGTCTTTACCCAGGTTCGGGCCACCGTGAGGCGTAAAAACCTACTCCTGCTTTGGTGGATTGATGGTGGAAAAATGGTGGTGAGCATAGCACGCTTTCCCAGCACGGTTGTCTCGGGGAGAGAATGAGTACGCATGTATGAGTGTGTGAGGGGGTGGATTAGCCAACCCTTTCTACGGTTGCCTTGGGCCCCCTTTTATAGATAAAGGGGTCACCACAGTGGCAAATCAGTCATTATGCACTGATTAGATAGAAAATAGTGCTATCATACCTAACTCTGCCGGCTGATAAAGCGCACTACATGCGCCGCTCAACGTCACATCATAGCTTGCCCGGCAGGCCATGCCGGGCTATTTTGCTAGCTTCGCGCCTGCTTGCTTGACATGTCGCAGGACGGGTGTCGCTTTGGGGAATTTTCTATAGGATGTGGCTGCCATGTGGCAAATAGCTACCACTCAGTCACTTTGGAGCTTGACACCGCACCGATCAACGATGTGCGTCATGATGAGGTAGTGCGGTGAGGTGGTGCTGCCTCCGTAAGCCCCGGCAGGCCTGCCGGGACATACCAAAGGCTTGCTTCCGGGGGTAACACCATACTTGCCAGGCTCGCCTGCCTAGCAAGGGAGATTTCTTCCATAGCATAATCTTGCTTCTCTGGCTAGTCTTGGTCCTCTTGTGCTGCACGTTGGTCCTTAGAAGAACTGATCCCTTGCGCTCCAATCTGTCATTGGTGCTGTGATCTTGCTCTCGTGCTTGTGCATAGTCTGGGCAACGGACCAAGTGCTTGTTGCACTAACGGAAGACACTGCACCAATTTGATGACGTGCGTCGTGATGAGGTGGTGCTGGCTCCGTAAGCCCCGGCAGGCCTGCCGGACGACCCAAAGGCTTTCTTCCGGGGGTAACCCCATCCTTGCCAGGCTCGCCTGCCCGGCAAGGGAGGTTTCTTCCTTAGCAGTATGTTGCTTCTCTGGCTAGTCTTGGTCCTCTTGTGCTACATGTTGGTCCTTTGAAGAACTGATCCCTTGCGCTCCAATCTGACCTTAGTGCTGCAATCTTGCCATCATGCATGTGCACAGTCTAGGCAATGGACCCAGGGTTTGTTGCATCGACACAAACTTCTAGTGTAAGCCATGGTAATTAAATCCTTGTTGACAAACTTGTATTCCTTGCATCACGTATATCCCTCAAGTCTATAGATATTAACATCATCATAGGTATGACTAGATGAAAGCTCATTATGCCAAGATTGATTGTTACACCAGGTTTGTTCAGCTTACATACCCGTCCGGCAAGATAGTCACTATCTCCACTAGAGTTGCAAAGCGTCAACTCTCTTCTCTTAATGTTAGCCCTCTCCTAGACCTTGAGGATATTCTGGTAGTCCATGACTTTTTCGATGTCTTTCTAGAGGAACTGCCAGACATTCCACCTAATAGAGATGTAGAGTTTGGTACAGATCTTATCCCAGGAACAACCCCAATTTCTAGGAGACCTTATAAGATGGCAACCTTAGAACTTGCTGAGCTCAAGAAACAATTGGATGAGTCCTTGCAAAAGGGTTTCATCCATCCGAGTTCTTCTCCTTGGCCTTGTCCCGTCCTCTTCGTCAAGAAGAAGTATGGTACGAATCAGATGGTTGTAGACTATCGTCTCGTTAATTTGGTCATGATAAAGAACAAGTATCCGCTACCCATGATCAACAACCTATATGATCAACTCGCTGGTTCATCGGTCTTTTCCAAGATGGATTTGAGGTTAGGCCACCACTCAATCAATATCAGAAATGGGGACATTCCTTAAACGGCTTTTTCACTCGGTATGGCCAGTATGAGTACACTGTCATGTCCTTCAGTCTAACCAATGCTCCAGCCACATTCTCCCGCTTGATGAACTTGATCTTTATGGAGTACTTAGATAAGGGCATTGCTATCAACCCCGAGATTTGTGTTAGAAAACTCAGAGAGCACCGCCTCTATGCCAAGTTCTCCAAGTGTGAATTTTGGTTGCTAGAAGTGACCTACCTAGGCCACGTGATCTGTGCTAAGGGCATTGCTATCAACCCCGAGAGAGTTTAGGCTGTTCTTGATTGGACTCTGCCTGAATCGGTTAAGCAAGTTAGGAGTTTCCTTGGTCTAGCCAGTTATTGTTCCCGCTTCATTGAGAACTTCTCTAAAGTGGCCAAACCTCTCATGGAACTTCTCAAGAAAGATAAAAAGTTTGAGTGGTCCCCACAGTGTGAGCACAATTTTTAGGAACTGAAAAGACGCCTGACTTCTGTGCCCATACTTGTGCCACCGGATTTCACTAAGGACTTTGTTATCTATTGTGATGCCTCACGACGGGGACTAGGTTGCATTCTTATGTAGGATCGTCATGTGATTGCCTATGCATCTCGATAGTTGCATCCACACAAGGAGAATTATCCTACACATGATCTAGAGCTTGCAGCCATAGTCTATGCACTTAAGATATGGCGACATTACCTTCTTGGTAAAGGTTGCGAGATTTTTACATCGATCACCAGAGTCCCAAGTATATTTTCACCCAACCAGATCTGAATCTTAGGTAAAGATATTGGTAGAGCTAATAACGAATTATGAGTTAGGGATTACTTACACTCTAGGCAAAGCCAATGTCAAGGCTGATGCACTAAGTCGTAAGTCCTATTGCAACAATATCATGTTGCAACAGGGCCAGCCATTTCTCCATGAGGAATTCTGTAAGCTTAATCTTCACATTGGTCCTCAATGATTCCTTTCTACCTTGGTGGCGAAACCTACTCTTGAGGATCATATCATAGAAGCCCAGGAGCATGATAGGGGGATTACCCGGATCAAGAGAAACATTAAGAAGGGAGTTGATGGTAGTTTCTCTATAGATGATCCAGGTGTTGTTTTCTTTGAGAACCGTCTGATGGTTCCCAAGAAGCAACATCTTCGAGAGATGATCCTTAAGGAGGCTCATGAATCTCCTCTCATGATTTATCTTCGTAGTACTAAGATATATCAGGACCAACGCCAGAGGTTCTAGTGGACTAGGATGAAGAGAGAAATCGCAGAGTTCCTCGCTAACTGCGATGTTTGTCATCACGTTAAGGGAGAACATCAAAGGACTCCTGGCACCCTTCAGCCTTTAGCTTTTCCTGAGTGAAAATGGGACAAAGTTGGTATGGATTTCATCACAAGATTTCCTAGGACCGAGAGAGGGAATAATGCTATCTTCGTAATCATTGACCATCTTTCGAAAGTGTCTCACTTCCTACCTGTTCGAGAGATTATCATTGCTAGTCTGCTTGCCAATTTATATATTTCTCGAATAGTGTCACTACACGGTAATCTATTAGAGATCAGTTCAGACCGTGCTAGTCTTTTAACTTCACATTTTTGGGAGAGTTTCCAGACTGCCATGGGAACCCATCTTTCCTTCAGTACCGCTTTCCACCCTCAGTCGAGTGGTCAGGTGGAAAGGGTCAACCAAATTCTCGAAGACATGCTTAGAGATTGCATTATCTCCTTCGGCATGGATTGGGAGAAGTGCCTTCCCGTCGTCGAGTTTTCTTGTAACAATTGCTACCAATGTAGTACAAATAAAGCTCCTTTTGAGATTCTTTATGGACGAAGATGTCGAACACCTTTGAACTAGACCGAAACCGGTGAAAGACGATTCTTTGGACCGGACTTGATTTAGGAAGCAGAAGAGTCAGTTCGCATTATTCGTGAGAATTTGAAAACATCCTAGTCACGTCAAAAGGGCCAGTATGACCACCGTCATAAGGAAGTGGCTTATTAAGTTGGTGACAAGGCCTAACTTCGGATTACCCCACTACAAAAAAGACACATCCGTGACATTTTGGGCCGAACGAAAAAAATTTATGTCATACTTATGACACTTCTATGACGATAATTGTGAAAAAACCCGGTAGCATCATAGATGTGGTGGGCTCCTACTTCTATGAAAAAAAATCATGACAGAAAATGGGCTTTTCATCCTGGGCGGGCCGGAGACGCTGCTGCATGACATTCTTTGGGCCGTCCATGACGGAAAAAACCGTGGTAGAAGCGAGGGCGAGGAAAATATTAGGGTGTTCCCGGTTACAGTGGGTGGTCGGGGCCGAGCGATGCGTGTTTCTCTCGTACATGCATGCGCGTGGGTGCGAGGCGTTGGGCTCTAACGAAACCCGAGCGATTGCACTGCAGGCTATGCGTAACTGAACTCGAGCGATCGATCGATGGCTGTTAACTGAACCTGATCGAGCGATTCCTTCGCTACTGCTGCTAACTGAAGCCGATTGATGTTGCCTCTGGATGAACAGTGAGCATTACTAGGGGGGTTTGGATGAACAGTTCCTGGTGGGGGTGGATGAACAGGACCCCATAGTGTTGCCTCTGTATGAGCAGGACCTCGATCGATCGAGTCGGTTGGGGCTGGATGAACAGGAACCCGTGGAGGGCTGGATGAACAGGACCACCCCATGGAGGGCTGGATGAATAGTAGATGGTGGAGGGCTAGATGAACAGTAGCCCGTGGAGCGGTGGTTGAACAGGAGCCCGTGGAGAGGGCTGGTTGAACAATAGCCGATGGAGTAGCGCGCGGTGGAGGCTGGATGAACAGGAGGCCATGGATGAACAGTCGCAGGTGGAGGCTGGAGGAGGTCGACGGTGGATGAACAGTAGCCCGTGGAAGCTGGAGGGGGTCGACGGTGGAGATGAACAGTATCTCGTGGAGTCCCGTTTTGCGGTACGCCACACCCCTCCCGATGAACAGGACCCCCGTTTCGACCGTAGCACTCCAACACAAGTCCGTTTCCTCTGTTTTGCGGTACGCCACACCCCTCCCGATGAACAGGACCCCCGTTTCGATCGTAGGAGGTCCGTTTCCTCCGTTTTGCGGTACGCCAGACCCCTCCCGATGAACAGGATCCCGTTTCGAACGTGGCCGGTCGACACAAGGCCGTTTACTCTGTTCTGCAGTACGCCAGGCCTCGTTTCCATCAGTTGTTCCGTCCATGACCTCCCGATGAACACGGCGATGCATTCCATTCCGACCCAGCCAATTGGCTCCCCATGAACACGACGATGATGTTGTTTCTCCATTCCGACCCAGCCATGTACATGAGCCCTAGCCCTACGTATGTGCGAGTAGGCATTCGAGACCCCGCCCGTATGTACGTACGTGGCCGTATTTTCTTTCTTGCACACTGGCCACTGTACGTGCGTGTACATGCTACGTGCGCGCCTCTACTATGACACGTGCACGCCTCTACATCGACCAATATGTACGTACACGTTCGCGACCAGAATGACAATGCTACGTACACTTCGACCAGGTGGGTCCCGACTATCAGGCACTTCCTTGCGTGCGAAGATATAGCTGGTGGGTCGCAGCAGTCAGGGGGCGAATCGTTTTTTCCCTGACGCAATTCCTTGCGTGTGAAGATGTAGCTGGTGGGTCCCAGCAGTCAGGGGGGAAACATTTTTTTTGCGAAATACGGTGGCCCGTATGGTGGGTCCCCGCTGTCAAGTGCAGGAATAATTATTTTCCGCGTAATAAGGAGGCACTTCCTTGATGCGGCCGTGGACCCAGCTGTCAGCCTCTCCACGTACAATCCAGGTCCCATGGAAGCCGTTTCTTGACCACGTTGACCACGCCGCGCCGAGAGCACCATTGCGGTGGACGACGGCGAGGGCCAGGAAGGGGAGGACACGGAGCCGGGGAAGACGCGACAGTGGATACCCACGCGTAGAGGAGTATGAGGGTTCATTGGTTCGCTGTGGTGTGAGGCTGCCGTCACCGCAGAATAATAGGGGGTGTGGGTGAGTAGAGGGATGGCCTGGCCAGCGGTAGGAATAGTAGGGGGCGGTGAGGCCTCCGCGGCATCGCAACCGGCCACGGGAGGCAGGAGCACGAGGCACGACCGGCGCTGCTTTGGGCGGCTAGAGCAAGAAGACCAGAGGTTGAAGAAGCACTATGGTCGTTGGATGGACATCGTATGGTCACTGGACCTACAATCGTGCATATTGACTAAGTTGACAAAGCCCTCCGTCCCCGTCAACTTAGTAGGCCCACAAGTCAACCTCCCACTATATTGGGTCCCAGCTAGCAGGGGGAGTATTCATTTTTTGTGCGTAAGAAGGAGGCACTTCCTTGCGTGCGAAGATGTAGCTGGTGGGTCCCAACAGTCAGGGGGGAAACATTTTTTCACGAAATATGGTGGTCCGTCCGGTGGGTCCCTGCTATAAGGTGGAGGAATAATTATTTTGCGCATAATAAGGAGGCACTTCCTTGCGGCCGCCGTGGACCCACCTGTTAGCCTCTCCATGTACAATACTCTTTTGATGGAAGTCGTTCCTTGACCACGTTGACCATGCCGCATCAAGAGCACCAGGACGGTGGATGACGGTGAGGCCTAGGAAGGGGACGACACAGAGCCGGGGAAGATGCGATAGTGGAAGCCCGAGCGGAGAGGAGTACGAGGGATCACTGGTTCGGCTGTGGTGTGAGGCTACCGCCGCTGCAAAATTACAGGTGGTGTGGGTGAGTGGAGGGATGGCCTGGCCAGCGGTGGGAGTATCAGGGGGCGGTGAGGCCTCCGTGGCAGCACAGTCGGCCACGGAAGGCAGGAGCAGGCGACACGACCGGCTCTGCTTTGGGTGGCTGGAGCAAGAAGACCATAGGTTGAAGAAGCACTACGGCCGTTGGATGGACATTGTATGGTCACTGCAGCTAGAATCATTTATGTTGACCAAGTTGACAAAGCTCTTGGTACGCATGAACTTAGTAGGTGCGCAGGTCAGCCTCCAAAACAGTGCACCCCAGATGTCAGGGGGAGGAATCATTTTTTGGGGGCCGAAGCTAGAATATCCGAGATTGAAGGAGAAGCACGACATCCGTTGGATAGACATCCAACGGCCACTGCTACTAGAACCGTGTGTTGACTATAATAAGTTGACAAAGCCTTGCATACGCGTCAACTTCTTTTTTAGGGGACACGTCAACTTAGTAGGCCCACAAGTGTGTGGCAGAGAATTTGTAAGAATGTACAACCCATTTTTGAATTATAATGGAATTTACTACAACGCATTTTTAGTTTGTTAAAAGTACAACCCATATTCTAGCTAGGACAACAATTAATAATTTCAACCAACTGTTCAAGATTTATTAAAAAACAACCATTCAAGACAGAGTTCAATAAAATTTCCCACATTTTGATGGGATCCGAAATATTTTTATCCCGAAATTTCTAGTCAGATTAAATATAAATTTATATTCCGTAAAAATCCAACGAAACATTGCGCACGCAACAATTAAAAATTAGGATTTTCAAAATCCATAAATAATATTTTATAAACTAATTTTGTGTTTGGCGCATTTTTTATAGTTACTGCCCAGTTTTTATAATTACATCCCATTTATTATTTTTTAAAGCCCATTTCCCTGTTAAGCCTAATGCATCCCTCCTAGGAAAGATTTGCAGCCTAGCGGGGCGGAGAACAACAAGTTGACCTTGCTTGGGTATTCCACAAAAAAACGTATAGCTGGGCTAGCAATTTTCATCTTGAAAAAAGTTAATATCTGGGCTGGATATCTGTCCTGGGCTAGACGGGCCACAGCCCGCCCAGTTAATACACTGCTCTCCTCTGAACAACAACGAAAACATCGCCAGGAAAAATTATGTAGTGCTCATGCCTCAAAAACACAAATACTGCTCGAGCTGCTTGGTCCCAGCTGTCGGCCGCACCTTGTGCAATTCTCTCGTTTATATTGACTACATAGGTTGACAATGGTGTGGGACCGTGATGTCAGGAAACCAGGAGGAAGCAAAACAAATAGTTGTACATAATAAGGAGGCACTTGCGTACATACGGCTATGGCCCTAGTGGGTCCCTACTGTCATCCAGTCAAAATTAAGTCATCTCTTGAATACTCGTGTTCATTGACCATGTTAACAATGCTCGACGCCACGGCGAGCGCAACAACTTGAAGGACGATGGAGAGGGCCTCACGGGCCCTACAGATGGTCTGATACAGCGCCCGCTGCTCATTCAGGAAGCCAGGATCATCGGACACCTATGAGCACCTTCGAGAGACTGAGACGGCATGAAATGGTAAGGCCGCGCTTGGGAGCTTTGGTTTATTTCACACCTGAATTAACATACAAGTGTAATTTACTTGCCATCAGAAACAACGCCTAAAATACAGGCGTAATGAAACCAAGGGACCGAGGTCTGTAAGTAAAATCGGCGGGTTACGCGTGTAATTTGAGACACTAGTGTATATTTTACTAGTTGAAATCGACCAACCAAGCGCTTCGCCCGAGACCATCTGCTTTTATTTACAAGCGTCAGTTTTACAAGCGGTTTTGGTTCAAAATGACGATCCAATCACGGCCTAAGATGATGAGTTGGTCGGAAGATCATATGGTTTCACGTCTAACCTACCCGACTTTTCGTATAGGCTATGAATGAAACATAAGAGGATGAACTTCTTAAGCACGGAAACAACAGAAGAGGATGATCTTCTTAACAAGAAAATCACTGGCATTAGATCGACATGCACAACAATACAAAGCATTATTCTCAGGAGGCACGGGGAATAGCTCGTGATGCCGCATGCCACAACATTCCAAGCTCAACTTTGCAATCAAACACAAGGCCTGGCACTACATAGACAATACTCAGAACAAACTCTTAAAATATCTTACATAAGTCAACATTCATGTGACTATGCATCTCAGCAGAGTAAATATTTACTTCTGAACTGAAGACAGGAATAGGAAAAAACGATCGACGTTGCTCACAACAAAGGGCGTCCCACTCATAAATATCAAATGCATGTCTTTTGGCTAACATCAATGAGCAAAAATTGACAAGGTTTTCCAATTCCAATATATTAAACTAATGTCAACATTGACAAGCTTTTCCTATTCAAAATATGTAATGCCTATGATTGTGGAACGGGCAGGGTTTGTCATCAGTTTTTCATCTGACTGCCTCTTTCTGCAAAGTGGTAAGACCAACTGGACCCACTAATGCAGTAGTTTACCTTAGACACATTGGCTCCTTTTGTGCAGTTCAACTAAAATCAAAGTTGGAATGAAATCGAGCTTTAATTTTGATATCCCTGTAAGCAACAATAGGTATAAGGGAAACAATTACTGAGAAATAACGGTTGATGACTCGTACTCTAAGAAGAAAAACATCTACTGATCAACCTTACCTTAATGGGAAACAAAGCAGGAAAGTAGCAATTCTCAATCAGTGTGATTCATTCATATTAACTGCGACATTATCTTAACAATGCCTTGTTTCAACATGTATAAAGAACGACAAAGCAGAAAAGTATCATTCCTAAAACAATGCGACTGATTCATTTTAACAGAGACATCATCTTAACAATACCTTGGTTAAACATGTAGAAAGAACTACAAAGCAGGATATTACCATTTGTAAAACACTGTAACTGATATATAATAACAGAGACATTATTTGAACAATACATTTCTTAAACATGTACTCCGGCCGATCCCTAACACCATGTTCTTCCATCTACTTATAAAGGGGGTGATGCAGAGTTTGTTATAACAAAGCATCAAGCATCATGTCTGGGTTGGTACCATTTTTGTTCACTACTTAATGGGAAAAGAGAGCAATACAATAGCTTCAATTCAATATTTATTTAGAACAGTACCAATACGAGTAGTAGAACATCTCAAAACACACTGCACGATCATGTGGATGGGACATGGGACATGCCAGCACCATGTGCGTCCACACATATAAATGGGTGATGCAGAGTATGTAGCCAAGCAGCATATCTGCGTTGGTCCCATATTTGTTCTCTTTGAAACTTTTTCCTATGTGAGGGCAGCAAATCTAGTCCTGCACAAACTACCCGAACCCCCAGTTTCTTTCCCTTTTGAACAAAGAGTTTGGTTCCTTACAGATGTGTGTACTGGATTACCCCCTTTTTTCCTTTTCGACCAACAAAGCGGCTGGATAGCTAGTCTATACTACTTTCCCTCCCTCCTTTCCTCGTTGAACCACGTCATAGATTCATGCTCCACCCCACTGCACCCTTCTTTCCTCTTTGAACCAAGACCTAGATTCGACTACAGAATCTAAAAAGATCCGCATGCATCTAGACCAACGATGGTTTCAAATAAACTTATACCTTAGGGTAGTCGGGGTGTGGCAAGGCGTGCGGCGGGAGGTCGGATATGCCCACACTACGTACGGCAGCGAGGAGGAAGGGGTCGGTGGCCCTCCCGCACAGGCGCTGGGTGAAAGAGAAAAGTGTAGTCGGCAGTGGATTTCCTCCCTCTCCGAAGGCGATAGAGTGAATGCTGCACCTCCTCCCCTTCCCGGTGCGACGGGATTCAGATGCCTCCTTCGCCAGTAGTGAGGATGGTGAGAGAGACAGAGGCCACAACGCAGTCTTGTTTAGATCTGGTGAAGAGGGTGAGAGACTATGAATATAGCAAATCATAGCAAAGGAACACTGAGCCTCCAGCATGTGTGTGTGTGTGTGTGTGTATGTAGTGCGGCGAGAGTGTGGAGAGTGCAAACCCTAGCAAACAAGCGCTGAGGCTCCAGCTTATATATAGACTGTAGTACGGACTGAGCTCCGGTGCCTTCACTACACCTGCTTTTGGCTGTATGACACGTGGGCCGGCCACATTTTGGGCCCACCTGCTATAAACCCAAAGGCAGGTGCACTAAAGTCAATGAAGCTGCGTCCATTTAGTACTCGTGTATATGACTAATATATAGTGGAGTGGCTTTCTTATTCTCTCCATAACAATCGTTTTAAATTGTGTAAGTATGAAATGTAACTCTTTATTTAACGTACCAGTGAAGAAAACTACTAATCCCTCTATTCCTAAATATTTGTCTTTCTAGAGATTTCAACAAATGACTACATACGGAGCAAAATGAGTGAATCTACACTGTAAAAAATGTCTATATACATTTGTATGTGGTAGTCCATTTCAAACCACTTGAAAGACAAATATTTAGGAATGGAGGGAGTACTTCCAATGAACTAACGATCCACGTGTCCTGGTCGCACTTCCTGTCCTTCACATGCGGTACACAACCCTCCCTTAAGTGAACAACCACACATGCGCCAAATTATCGGAAACGTGTGAGAGTGTGTACAAATAAAGAATTTTAATTTCAATTACCGGAAAGGTTTGAGAGATGTACAGTTTGCCCTCTCTAATAATTATGGTTTGTTGTGTTCAGCCTAAACTTGGTCAAACTTTACAAAGTTTGACTTCAATCAAATCAAATCTAATATGCGGAGTAAATAAAAATGGAGGGCTACTACATCCATCCGGGTTTTTAGTCCACACCATTTTTTAATCAAAGTTAAAAGCTGGACAAATAAAATTACAGGGTAGCTGGAGACAAAGTTGTGAGAAGGCTTAGAAATCAATACAAAACTTATGCTCTTAGTACCAACGTCGATCCTTCATCGAGGAAACATTTGTTTCATAGCCAATTGTGTGATAAAATTGCACCAACGTGAAAGATGGCCGCGTCTCCAATGCAACCAAGGTGAACTGATGAAGGATATCATCTTTGTGGGTAACAAGCAAAGAGCACTGATGGAATACAACTTGTTTTTCATTGAAAATCGATCAGCTTCACCAGCCGACGCAACCTTGAGGCGCAACCATGAGCATCGATAGGTCATCGTGGCGATGCGTCATCCATTTGGCATCAAGTTTGGGTGAGGCACCTATGAAGTTCGACAAATCCTCAATGTGGCCTGTTTCTTCTCAGTAGTCAAGCTCGAGGAAGGAAGAACCACATGGCAGAGGACAGTGAGCCGGAACAACAATGGCCATCCAATTTTGTGCAGTTCCACTAAAATTGAGGAAGACATGCCCGGGTATGGAGATACACATCGCTGTTTCCAAAAGTATAAAAAAGGGATATAGTGTTGTTACTTTGTTTTACAAGATTAACAACGACATCTCAATTGTCAATAAGAATTATGAAAATTACACCAACAAACAGAAGCATCATGATTATCTTGATGGGAACTAAACCAGGATACCCGAGAAAAAAGCATTTCTTCATTTAACCAGTGATAGTATTAGATTAGCAGCAACAATAGGAGCATATGGACAATGACCGCACAACCACCATGTACTTTTTGTCGAAATAACATGTATAACTCCACCGAGGCATAAATCAGGACAACTTTTCGAGTGGCATTTCCTCTATAATAGTAGGTGTTGTTGGACCAGCCGACCAACCCTAGCTACTATACATGGGGAGCTGGGGAGTAGTCGCATAGAAGAAAACCCGCATGCTGCGACCTGGGGAGCTTGATTAGTACAAGAAGTTATACCTTAGGTGGGCGAGATGTCGCTTAGACGGGCGGGCGGGATCTGCCCACACGACGGCAGTGAACAAGGGCGCGGAGGATCTTCATTCGCGCCAGTGCCGGCTCCGAGAGGACGGTGCGCATCGGCTTCCTCCATCGCCGATGGCGACAACGTCAACGCTGCACCTCCTCACCTCCCGCGGCAGACGGGATTCGGCCAGATCTGTGACCACCGGTGAGGAGAGAGATAGTGTGGACACTGTCATCTTGTTTTGATATCGAGAGTGTGAGAGAGCGAGATGCGAGAAACTCTACCAAACAAGAGGCTATAATGGAGTAAAAAAATCTCTCCATAGCAGTGTTTTAAATAGAATATGCGCGTTCCCGGAAAAAAGAAATGAAAACTGGCGGACAATTTTTTAACGTACCAAGAAAGAAAACTCGATCAAAAACACGCCCCCGCTTCCAGGTCGCGAGAGTCGCCGTGCACACACACATAGACATAGACATGCATATCCGTGTTTACGTAAAATTCCATTTCCATCTCCATCTCCACTCATATTTGTCCAGCTGGCACATTATTAACGTTGTTAATTCTATAAATGGCAATATTAACGTACATCATATCTTGTTTGCAGGCGTCCGGACCGCTGGCACGGCCGCTCCTGACCAACCCGAACCATCTTCATCGCCCGCACGTGCTTCCCGCCCGAAACGGTCAGTGCCACATTCATGCACGGCCAAAGCAGATGCGACCTCTCACTGGCGCCGGCATTGAAGCGGCGCGCCCGCCGAGAGAGCATCGCCCGCGCCGCTTCCTAGTGCACATGACTGCTCTGCGTTCAAAGGTCGCAATAGCCGGCCACAACATGCATGTAAAAAGTTCATGGGAGTCCGTGCTACAGCTAGCTTTCCTCCCCAACTCGTCAATCTCTTCTAGTAGTACTAGTACTCCATGGCGCTATCCATTGACAAGCAGGCAGGAAAGTTATCGTATACTCGGTTTGCGGTGAGTGGCATGCCGAGCGATCTTGTGGGGTCGAGCCGTGGAGGAGGGTGAGACACGAACGTGACAGACGTGATTTAAAGAGCCCTGTAAGAGCGCGTGAGTTTAGATTTTTCGTGATTTAAACGTTGGTTTTGCTCGATGGCGCGATCCAACGAAACTAAATGTTGGTTTATCTCTGTTTCCATTTTTTCTCCGGAAAAACGGAAACTTTCCACTCCATTTTCATTCCTACTCCAAGGTTGCCCCGTTACAACATTCCATCAAATACAAATGAAAACTAACACGCATGCTGATGCATCTCAATGATTCACATATCATAGTATTTACTTCACAATTAAAGACAAAAGTTGTGAGAGCATGTACGAAAGAAAAACTACTGATGGGGTCATTATGACTTAAACCCTAAACCCTAAACAAGATTTAATTTCCTGGCCAGGTAGAACCTATCGAAGGAAAGACAGCTGGCACCCTCGGATCATACGATGCTTTTGTACAGTTCCACTAAAATCAAGCTGAGCATCTCTGATGTCAAAGATATTGAAGAAGTGTGATTAGAATAATAGTACTAGCACTAGTTCATGAGACATAAACTCATCACAACTAGAAGCCGGTAGAAGTGGAGAAAGATCGACATGGAGATGGAGCTACGTGGGGAGCAGTGGCAGTGGAGCAAGCCGACTCCAAAAGGAAGATGGACTACCTGGGACGTCCGGCTGTAGCTAGAAGGGCGGTTGGGACACACCGACTGTGGATTTTCTCCCTCGCCGATGTTGACCGCGTCTACGCAGAACATTGTTCCCTTCCCCCAGCTGTGAGATCAAGCCAGATATGTGACCAACGGTGTGGCAACCATCGTTCTATGCTTGTGAAGAGAGCAACCCAAGCAAGCAGGCTTGTAGCTTAGGCTCCTACTAGTGTATATATAGTGGTTTTCTTTTTCTCTCCATATCAACCATTTTACATTGTGTACGTGTCATTGAAGAGTGAAATGATGGTTGCTTCTTCCGACTAACTTACTGTGTGATTTGACTGCTCCTTTAGTGGCCCCTACACGTACTCCCCCCTATGTGCATGCAACAGTCACACGTACACATGGACGCAAAAACACGCGCGATGCCCTAATGCATGCATGTCCGAGCACACGACGGAACACACACAGTCACGCTCAAGTGCTCAACCTACACGTGCATGCACACACATACTTAGCCAGGGTGGGCTAGTGACCGTATAAACACCAGAAAATGTATATATTGAGTGCAATGACCGTATTATGAAGTCCACTCACCGTATTTTTACAAATATATAGTGACAGACAGTGTATTTATCTCATTTGAAATAAAGGCATATTAACCGGAGAGGAGGCAGTATGGACTAGCATTACTTTGCTGTCCCGTCAACTTGTCGAACGAGGAGATGCTTGCGCATGGTGGCTCACAGGACAAGGAGAAACTTTTGACTAATGCAAGCTCTCCCTCACTCAGGTGGTGGACGTGCAACAGTTAATTCGGTGTCAGATTGCCAGAAGCATACACTATTCTAGTACTATTATTGTTCGACTTCCCGAAGAGAACAGCCAAGCACAAAGTTTACTAGTACTAGTACTACTACTATAGTCTATAGAGGTATGTACTATACTAGTACTAGGAACCAGATGGAGGAGCATCTGCACTCTTATTATATTTTTAAAATGTGATAAAGCAATCTTCAACACATTTGGTTCTCTTGGAGGGTTCTCGCATGTGATAATGGACATTGATTGCATGGAACACTTGCCACAATTCTCGCTTAATTCTGGGTCATATCCTATTACAAATAGGAGCGCTCGGTAATATTTCCTCTTTTTTGTTATTCAGCATGTAAACAGGTCAGCAAACCTTGCAGCGCATCTCTGTGCGAGCTGTGCTTGCTACACTTTGAATGTGGCGAAGAGCTGGCTTGATGAAACACCTCGCTTCCTACTTCTTTTTTTGCGGGTACCTCACTTCCTAGTGACCAGTGTCTTGGTTGATCGTCCTAAGAATGCTTATATATGAATAAAGCTATCTCACTTAGCCACAAAAAGATTAAGCCATATTAACCGGAAAGGAGGGAGTATGGACTAGCACTACATTTTGGTGTGTTCCGTCAACTCGCAGAACAAGGAGAAGCTTGCAGGACAAGGTGAAGCTCGCTTACGCCTTTTGACTAATGCAACCTACCCTCGCCCAGGCAGTGGACATGCATCAGTTCATTCAGTGTCAGATTGCCAGAGGCATACACTATGGTACCGAACATGCTGAGTACCATCATTGTTCGACTTCACGAAGAGGCGAAGAGCCAAGCGCAAGGTTTAGTAGTACGAGTAGTACTACTGTTAAAACCACATGGTGGAGCATTTGTACTCTTATTTTTTTAATATCTGATAAAGTACACATTCATTTCGGAGAAGGGTGGAAAACGGCAACCCAACATGTAATGATGATATCGATCAACCATGCTCGAATATATCTTGGCCTCCGTGTGAGCCCGTCTGTGTGTTCTCGCTCCTCGTCACTCTCAAGGAACGGCGGGTTGGCCATTTTGCCGTCAATTGAGATCGGTTTGCTCACACTCCGGTCCCACATGTCAGTGATATGCCAAGAGGAGGTGCGTTGACCGACTGGCCATACGCGTACTTGGTTTTGCACCTTCATACTACTCCTCCCTCTGTCACAGTTTATAGGGCGCGCTTCATTATGATGCATTTCTCTCAATGCATTTCCACCATCAGAGAGACTTTAGACGCGTTTGGTTTAATGCTCAATTAATTAGGGCGTGGTAACCGCAATCAAGTCCACAATTTTCTCTCAATGTACTACAGAGTGGAGTAAGTGTATGCATGTTGTACCCGGGGGTGGAAGCACTGCATGCATGTGTGTACGCATTATTTCCTCTAGTAATAGACGTCGTGCTATAACTACCAATGCTATTTTTTAGGCCGATCGCTAGTCGCCTTGGTACCAGAGGTTTTTTCTTTTTCTGAAGTGCGCTCTATAAACAGTGACGGATGGAGTAGTATGAGCGGATTCAAAGAAGAGCGTATTGATGGTTGCTTCTTCCGAGCAACTTACAGTGGGAAAGGTGGGGCTTATGATTTGATTGCTCATTACTCACTATTACTGCGGTGCAACGACCGGGCTGAGTCTCCCATGCGGCTATGCACTACCCCGTCGGTTCTTAAATATACTCCGGAGTATTTGTCTTTCTAGAAATTTCACGAGTGATGACTCAAATATTTGTCTTTTTAGAGATTCAAATGGACTACTACATACGGATGTATATAGACATATTTTAGAGTGTAGATTCACTCATTTTGCTTCGTATGTAGTCGCTTGCTGAAATATCTAGAAAGACAAATATTTAGGAACGGAGGGAGTACACATACGAAGCAAAATGAGTGAATCTACACTCTAAAATATGCCCATTTGAAATTTGTAAAAAGACAAATGTTTAGGAACGAAGGAGTATAATTTTGTGCATGGCACATGGACCCGGATGCCGAAGAGGCTTCTGGCAATGCTATCAAGCTTCCAACATTTGTTTACATAATTGACGTATTATACAAATAACTTTCCAGCGACATGAAATTGTACAATGGTGTGAGCTTTCAGCTTTTGTTTTGTGTGTCTTGCCATCGATGCTCTTTCGGAAACAATAAAAAGTAACTTCCTTGCTAATGCATCTCAATTATTAGCAGATCAGAGCTAATATTTACATGACAACTGAAGACAAAGTTGTGAGAAGGTGTTAAACTAAAATTGATCCATGCTTTCATTGGCAGCAACGTCCCCCGGCTCTGTCTAAATCAACAAGGCATGTTGGGGAAAAAAGTAGCTGTCTGGAGCATGCAACATTCCAATCATTTTGTGCAGTTCCACTAAAATAAAGCTGAGCGTCCCTGTTCCAAAGATATTAAGTGTGGTTACGATAATAGAGGACTGTTGATGAAACAATAAACACACAAATAGAAGCCGGTCACCTTTGAAGTCTCTCTTATGACTAAGTAGTTGGAGAAGATTCGGCTTAGAGTTGGATGAGGAGGATAGAACAAAACCAATCTCCCTTTGTGCAGTCACACTCAAATGTAGAGACGTTGCCCGCGTGACATTTTAGTACAACTGCACAAAACACTCTTAAGAAAGAAGTGATTTGTGTAGTTCACCAAAAGGTCCCAATAGCAACGAGGTGAAATGGATAGCCCTGTTTGCAAAAAAAAGAGGTAGAAAGAAACAATTACTGGCCAATAACAGTTGATGACACATGCGACAACAAAAAAGAAGCATATTCCTTGTCCTAAGGGAAGATAACAATGCAGTTGTGTTTGTCTAAAACGGTGTGAGGACGAGATTGCAATATGGAAAGTACGCCGGACGAGCTACGTTTTGGACAAAGAACTATGGAAGATCCACATGCAGCAACGTGGGAAGACGGGCAGTGGAGCAAGGCCGGAGGGGATACCTGGGGGTCGTCAGGATGTAACTAGGTGAGCGGCGGCAGGCGGAATCTGCCCATACTGCGGCAGCGAGAAGGTGGTGTAGGCCCTACCGCGCCAGATCTTGGTCAGAGAGAATGGCGTGTACCGCAGATCGCGACGTGCTGCCTCGGCGTCGTCGAACGGAGAAACGATGCATGTCCTCCCTTTCCGCCGGCGGACGGGATGCGGCCGGATCAGTGACCAACGATGAGAGAGAGAGAGAGGCCACCGCAGCCTTGTGTGAGACACTCTGAAGAGAGACAAACCAGGCAGGCAGGCTCCATTGTATATAATGGAGCGGACTACCTTTTTCTCCATAAAGATCGTTTTATATTCTGTGTACGTGCCATTGAGTGATATAACTTTATTTAAAAATAACGCGCCAACGCATCAAGTAGAACTTTGTTTCGTGCACGCGTGATACACGGCCTCCGTAGGTAAACAATGACCTCCATGGTACATGACCTCCGTGGTACACGCGTGGTACACGCATTCAAAATAGCACGTCGGCTGCCATTTCATACAGAAATGAGCTCCACCGTGTACCTGCGTGGGTGTGGCTGGGCACGAAGCGTGAGTACGCGCACGGTGCACCTATTCTCTTCTTGTATACGTACACCACCTACGTGGGGTTGTGTGGGAGAGATACAAACGTAGAGAGATATAGTGTGTGGGTTCGTGAGAGTTTTTTTTGGGGGGGGGTCAATCAAAAAATGTAACATATGCAATTTGTGTGAAATAGAGTCCTGGATATATCACATATATAGAGGGGGCGATCCACGAGAAGAGAGTGTAGGTATCATCGGCTTGAGGTGTCCATAGAATCGAAGAGAGGGATGATGTGTGGGTGTGTGCGCGGGCGATCGAGAAAGAGTGACATCAAATTTGTGTGTGCCCACGTCAGAGATATAGAGTGGATGGCTTACCGGAACGTGAGAGGGGACAGGTGCAGTTTGTCTGTGTGGCATGGATACCTACCTACAACACTTGAGTATCGGTGTGTGGTGGGGGGGAGGCCTAATTAACTATAGAGGTACAATGGCTGGTATATGTGTGGAGGAGGAGAGAGGCATAGCTCATGTATTAAGGGAGATCGATCTACCTCATGTATTAAGGGAGATCGATCGGCTTCCATGCATATGTGTAGGAGAGGAATAAGATTGGGGGAGAGAAAGAGCTAGAGTGTTGGAGGGGGTGGTAGTGGAGTTGCTTCTAACAAATGGTGGGATAGGCTTGCTAGACAACCGGAGGGCACGCCTGGAATATCAATAAGAGAGCGAATGGCTGCCTGTCTGTGCACCTGCGTGTGAGAGACGGGTCAGGAGGCATGCACGAATGATGAGGGGGGGGACGATATGGCTATGGTAAGCAGACGTAACTACATAGGAAGAGCAATCGTCCTTTGTCAAAGAAAGGAGAGACATAACTTGTGAGGTACGTTGATCGATGGGGGGATAGTTAAAGTCGACCTAGATATATGTTGGGGGATCAATCGGTATACACGCATGTGTGTCTTAGAAGAAAATGAGGCAAGGGGAGAAGGATAGAGAGAGAGAGAGAGGGATGCATCTAGGAGGTGGTGCGAGAGTCATACTATATCGAGGGGGAAGGAGTGTGCGAGTACGAGATCGATGAAAAGAGTGGTGGGAGTGAGGCATGGACGGTGATAAGAGAAGAGGGGAAGCTTGTGTTTGTGCTAGGCACACCTGGCTAGAGAGGCATATCGATCGATGTGTGCCGTAAAGAAGGAGTTGGGCCTACACACACTATGGGTGAACGACCTAAAATGAAAAGACGAATTTGCGTGATGGAGCTAGAGAATGCTGAGGGAGGGTGAGAGGGATGTGGGCGTGTGCATGCACGGGAGAAAATTAGCGCTAGCTACAAAGATAAGAGGATTGTGTGGGTGTAAAAGACGAATAGAGATCATACTTCATTATAAAAAGAGAATTCAGATATTTGAAGAATTTATCATAGTGTTTTAAACCGATGCATGTGTGAATATATAGAACGGTGATACACATGGTGTGGTTATGAACATGTTATACTACATATAATATATTTTTATCTATACTCTTATAAAAAAAGGAGTTGTTGATGATGGTATGTCTGTGATCATGCAATATAGGCAGTCTGATTTATATCTGACGGATAGGAAGGAAACTATGGCAATTTTAAAAAAAGATACCCACACCCCTCTTCATATTTGCAAATTAGGCCTCCCCTTGATCATGCTGATGTTCTGTGGAACGCATGGGCACCTTGCTAGTATTACGTATAATATATACAACATTGATCATAATTTGGGCTAATGTGTGGCTTTTGCAGCTCAGGTCTAAATACTTGTCATAATGTAGGGGGCGGGGCACTATACTATGTGTGATAAACACAGTGTACGTATGGAACATGGTTTAGATTATGAATATATAGTTAGTACATCAAATGTACTATTATTTGGAATCAACATCAAGTGTATTCAAAAAATAGAATTCGAGTTCATGTAGTACACATAGTTCATATCTATCTCTATAGTAATCATGTGGTGTGTTGTTAAGGTAATACACGAATGATGGTTGAAGTTGGCAACAATGATGATTGCAGACTCTTATTGAAATAGAGAAACGAATTCAAATTCAGTTCAAATTGCAGCGGTAGTATAGACATTTGGGATGCACTGAAATGTTGGTATGAGTAGGTTACATGCATCATACAGCAAGCGAAAAAATTTAATTGGACATAACATGGATTCATACTCCCTCCTTCTTCCATCTATATAGGGCTTAATGCGTTTTTTAAGACCGCCTTTGACTATTGACAAGATTAATAGTACATGACATGCACAATGTGAAAATTATATTATTGAAAGAACCTTTCACAGACGAATTTAACGGTGTGCTTTGTGTAAGTTGCATGTCATATATTATTGCTCTAATATTTGGTCAAAGTTAGCATCGGAAAACGCATTAGGCCCTATATAGATGGAAGGATGGAGTAGCTTTGAATAGCATTTTTATAGTAAAACGGGGCAAGACTCTCTCTTTGTGTGGTGAGAATAGTTTTATTTTTTTCATTTTCTTTTTGGTTGAGGGAAGTGTGAATTGATTTGGTACGTACAAGTACAATATTACACGTTAGGCTTGTCCCTAAATTCAACCCGTGCCTTGTTATATCCCGAAAATTCAGATATCGTGCTCCCAAAACTGACGCCTTCACAACCCGTGCCTTGCTATCCCGAAATTACAACGCGCGCGAAAACTCCCTCCAGCTGCCAATTCCCGACACACGAAATCCCCTTTCTAACCCAGAGCCGAAAGGGCCACTAGTTCAAATCGGTGGGGGGGGGGGTACTTTTGTAACACACCCTACATTTTGGACAAGCGCGTCCCTAAGTCATGGTTCACCCCTCCCATCGCCTCCTTTTTGCCATTTGAAATCCCAGGACGCCATAACCTCTCCGCTCCAGCCACAAAACCCCACCCTCCTCCGTCCACCACCTCACCGCTGCCCAGCCGGAGCCTCTTCCCCGACAACGTCGTCCACCCCAATAGCTCCACGTCCCTCGTCCACCTCCCCGAATGAGGATCTGTCGTCCATCTCATCGTCCCACCGGTTGAGCCACCCGGTCCTCCACCTCCAAGGAGCTGCTTCGACGATCGCCTCGTCTATCATGGCTGCTCCATCCCCACAGCACCACCTTAACCTGCTCCACCAGAACCACAACATCCTCACTGACTCCTCGGAAGAAGCCGAGGTCTACACGGAGCCACCAAACAGGTTCTACACTCATCGCATCACACCTTCTCCTTAACTCGAGCTCCCGGCGCCGACGGTGCTCCATCCCGCACACCCATGGAGCGGCTACCTTGAATCTGTTGCTGCAGGCGCCATCTCCACGACGGCTCTCCCCCAGTGCGAGGCCCCTTCGGCGGCAGCATCCATACCAGCCGGATCTGCTGCTGCTGCTCCGTCTCTCGCTCCCTTGCTCGCGTTGTTGCTGCTCTTCCGGCTCTCGCTCGCACGCTCGCGCTGCCGCTGCTGCTCTCCCCTCGCTCGTGCTACTGCTCTGCTCCAATTTAGCTACACTTTAGTCGATCGAATCGACTTTTGGGTCAGTCGATTATCAAGTGGTGGGGGGGGGGGGCTCGCCGGAGTTAAGGAAGAACCACCCGCAACGGGGACGGGGGCTCGCCGGAGAGGTACCCCACTATCTATCTTAGGGTTCAGGGTGGGGGCGGGGGCCTAGAGGGCTGGCCAGGGCGGCGGTGGACCAGCGGTGGGGAGTTGTTTCGGGGCGGCGAGGCGGCGCTAGAGCTGGCGGTTCGGTCGGTGGTGGCTGGTGGCTTAGGGGGGGTGCAGGTTGAAGATGAACTGCATGCCCTCCCTAAACTATGTCAAGTGCCTCTCTGCTACCATTGCGTTCAGTTTCGATAGTAACATTCAGATTCCACAGTAAATTCCAGTTTCGACGGCTAAGTTCAGAGTCAACAGTTTTTACCTCGTCTGTTGTAGTCAGGTGGTTTTTGGTAATCTAAATTTTACATCTATTTTACATCATCTATTGGAGATGCTATTAGAATCCCACTTGAGATTGACGATGTCTCTCTTGTGCTGCTTCAGCCTTGACGTCATGTTCACCTCTTGGACTCCAAGTCAGGTCCAAATTAATGTTCAAACTTGAGATCTAAATTAGTTTTGGGGCACATATCGCGGAAGTGATGAATAGTATCTTCGTCTAATATCTGGTTCACCTAGGGTATGCCTATGTTGTTCATCTTGGGTGGGAAACAAATAGTAAAGCAATCATCATCTGTCTTTTTATTAAATAAAAGCAATCATCAGCCTGCTATCATTATTTTTGGATCCATCCACTAGTTGTTACCATCACTCTAAATTTCTGCTTGCTCTCCTTACATAATCTCACCATATTTTTTTCGTATGCATGTCAGATATTATACACAGTCATGCTGAACATGTAGAGAAAAAGAGAAGAGTTTTGCGTGGCAATACAATGTCATGCAGACATCGCTCCATGGTGGGTTCAATGGCAAACCCTCCCCACCACTCTCCAGATTGTAATCCAGAGGAAGATATCTGTTCTGAGGCGGATTCAGATGCCGCTGACCACTCCTATTTACCCCCCAAGGTGTTTGCTCTACCTTGGCATGATGATGTTAGTCATATCATGCATATGATGCCTTGTAGTGCCTACTTTTGACATCATATATGTCATCTGCTTAGTTTAGACATGATCTGTAATGCCACCTGTTTAGTTTCTACATCATATATGGGAATTATACAGTCTCATGTATTTTAGCTAACCATAATATATGTGAAATTTGCAATACCATCCTGTTTAACCAGGCATCATATATTTCAATGATATCTTGCCCATCCTTTTCTTCATTACATTTCCATTTGTCGACAATGTTTGTACATTAAACTACTCTTCCTGTGAACCAACCATTTGGGTGGGAGGTTGAAAAATCTAGAGTGAAAACAAGGCCTTCAGAGCAGATAGTGCTACTTGTCGAAGCAGATCTCTTGTTGGGTCCCGATAGCTCCTCAGAGATGGATTCAGAGACAGATGACCGGTCCTATTCCCCCACCGAGGTGTATGCTCTAACTTTGCATGGTTATACTGCTCATATCATGCATATGGTTTCTTGCATTGCATAGTTTAGACATCATATACACAATATTCAACACAATGTTCTTAGTTCAGACATCATATCGAATGCCCTCTGTTTAGCATATAAATCACATATGTGAATTAAATGATGCGATCATGATTACTTAGATAACATGTAGGTGAATTATGTCATGCGATCCTGTTTAGTTATTCATCTATCTTTGAATTATGTTATGCTATGCTATCCAGTTTAGATAGACATCATATATGTGAAATTATGCCATGCAATCTGTTTTATTTAAACAATATACATGTCAACTATTTCATGCCCTCTTTTTTCCACACTATCTATTGCATCTGTCTCTCATACAATGTTTGTACATTCAACTATGTTTCTTGTTTATCAGCCATTTGAATTGGAGCGGGTGATGCCAGTATCTAGCGGACTAAAAACACGGTCTTCAAGTAAAACAATGCTACCTCTTGGTGGAGATAGCACCCTGGTTGTACATGCACGAGAACTAGCCCTACCACACATAACCCAAACTCTCGCAGATTGTACCCCTACTGTGATGGACAGAGAACCAGCTTCACCCAATCTAACCCCAACCCTAGCCGATAGTAACCCAGTTCCTGTTGACACAACACCATCTCCACCATAGAGCTCCCAAACAAGAGCAGTTAGTAAGGCAGCTCCAGTGCCCAAAGGGCTAGTACTACCATGGCGAACCCCAACTCCACCAGTTAGTACGCCTATTCCTGTGGAGGAAGCACAACCAGCTAGTCGTAGTTTAGCATCTATCGCATTTGATGTTGTTAAATCATATGTGCGTATCTTCCCATCTTGGAAATATTATAGTGAAGATGAAGGAAAATGCCAGTTACAGGTGTTTGTCCAGGAGTTATGTGTAAGTAATGTTATTCATGGCAATTACTTTGCTTTGTCCCATACATCTTACCTCCATGATGGTTATAATACAGCAATTTTTCCCATTTTTATCTATAGAGAAGGACCGATTTGGAAACTTAGGATGAGGTAACCTATGATAATACCTCTCCTATCTTCAAGAATGCTTGGTGGCAGTATTAGAATTACCTGAAGAAAACGTACTTCACCGGCAAAGAAACTCATCAAATTCCCTTACGTTCTCCTGAGACACATTTACTGGACGATGACTGGGAACGCCTTGTTCTGTACTGGTCCCGAACCAAGAATGTGGTAAGGTCTATGAGCTCATTTTCTATTTTAAGTACTATATTCTTGCCTCTTACTGTACTCTGTTCATGTAGAACAAGTGCCTAAACCTGAAGAACAACTATTCTTATTTTAGATTCCATTGCTATCATAGTTCAAAAAAGCGCTAGGCATTAATTGTGCATTTTGCCACCGCCTTGCGCTTTACTGACCAAAGTGCATGCCTACGCGCAGTTATGCACAAATCAAGCATAGTTATGCCTAGTGCGTTTTGCCAACGGCTAGAGCCTAGGTGCGCTTAAGCTCTCTCTTAGGCGCGCCTTTTTTAACTATGATTGCTATCGTGCATACCACTTTGCTCTTGTATCACTGTATTTACTCATACAAACTTATTTTTAAATTGAAGGATCCAATCGAAACTCCAATGGCCCAGCAGGTATGTTCACGCATGTTTCTTTAACATGTTTGCTCTTATCAATAGCTCTGTTGATTTCAATTTCAATTGTGTATACAGTTAATTTCTCATATCATGGACATTCCTAGAATCACAATAGAGCCAATAGTGTTGTTGTCATGTAGACCCATGGTCCCCATCTGAAATCTTGTTGTGCCATGTAGTTTCCCACGGTTTGTATTCTTTCACTACTGCTTTGTCTTGAACTGATATGATTTGAACCGTGTCTCTATTTTGATTTGGGAAGACAATGCAGTGACCATAGGACATAGATATATGTTTGTTTGATGCTTTTATTATGTATTAGTACTTGGCAATAGAAGACTTGGTACTTTAATCATCTCCACCTTACTAATGAACTGGTTCACCGAAATGAGTTTCATATACTAGTACATGCTAAACCTGTTATGTGTCTTCTTGTTTCTTCTTTTAGAATGCTGGCAGAATATTGGGGAAGAGTGCCTTATTAATCAATGGTAAAGGAAGTAATGCAGATAAGGTTTAGGATAGTGACACATCCTTGTTGGTCTCCAACAAAGTTGAAAAAACAGCTACGGAAGACTAGACAGTGAGACAACCCCATAGTCCTGTCTTGGTTTAGTGTTCGAGTTACTAGCCACTACCGCTTGCACAAGCTATTCAAACTCACTATCTAAAATAGTTCGGTTTCTTGAGTCTCAACTACAAGCTGAAAGACATCGATCAGCTATGCTGCGGCAAGAAGCGGAAGGACTGCAGAAGTCCCTGGAGCATTCAGATGCATACTTTCTGGTGCAACAGCAAGAGTTGGAGGATTTTTGCGCCAAACAGGACAAAGCTAATAAGCTTGCTAAGCTTATTGCCAGCATGGTAGATATCCAGGATAACGTTTCTTGAGCTCTTCTGTAGTTGTTTCAGTTATGCTCTTGTTTTGCTGCCGCGTTTATTTGCACTGGTGGCCAATTTTGACGGACAGTGTATGTAATATGCTGCTTTGTTCCCTATATTTGCACTGGTGGTGAACTTTGATGCCCAGTGGATGTAATATGTGTAATAGCGGTAATAGGCTAGCATTAATTGCTTGCTTATTTATTTCCATATTGTCTTGTTTAGTTGTTTGCTTGTAGTCACTTCAGTTCTTTTTCTGTGTTTTTCTAGTGGCCATAATAACCTATTTTTGGAAACTAGGCCAAAATAATCATGGCAACACACGAACTATTGTAACCATGGGCCTCCTGCGGGCCGTATGATCCATGGGCCTTCTATGGGCCATAGGATCCATTGGCCTTCTATACGGGCCGTAGGATCCATGGGGCTTCTACGGGCCATACGGTCCATGGTCCTTCTACGGGCCATACGATCCATGGGCCTTCCACGGGCCGTAGGATCCATGGGCCTTCTACGGGGCGTATCATCATTTCGCCAATCATGGGCCATACTATTCGTGGACTATAACGGCCCGTTAATAGGCCGTATTTTGATAACTCTATGAAAACAGCCCAATGGTTTTTTTTGACATGAAAACGGCCCAACGTATTAATGGGCCACAAACGGGCCGACTATAACCACGGGCTGAATTTGGCCCACAAGCAGAAAATGACAGTAATGGGCCGTAAGTAACCGAATGCTGGAAATGAGCCCAAGAATAAATGGGCCCTAAGAAGGCCGATAGATAACCTGGGCTGGAAATGGCCCAATGGAATAATGGGCCGTTAATGGGTATGCAGTGATACACTGTTATTACGGGCTACTTTCACCACGGGTCGTTAATGGGCCAAGAGTTACAAAGGGCCTCATATGGGCCGAACAATGTCATGGGCCATACATGGGCCGGAAGTTAAAACGGGCTGGAATCATATTGGACGGCCCAGATGATGGTACTGGGCCTAATTCAGAGAGGTCATAACGGGCCCTGGGTTAGCGGGCTGTAAATGGGCTATATGCGAACAGACCGTTAACAGGATTTCCGTGGGCTGGCCTGCCACCTTTTGACCAAGTCAAACGGGCCTGCCTTTTCACAGGAATGGGCCTCTCTTGGGTCGTGCCACATGTCGACGTATCATAGGCGCCTTGGGTCCAATGAGTGGATGACATCTGTTCCAACGGTGAGCCGACACATGTTTCCTCCATCCAATGATGATTTTACACGTGAAAAATCCCCATTGGTCGGGGCTGTTAACGGGTTATTGGATCCAAAACCGGACCCGATAGCTTAACGACATTCTGTTACGGTGGATGCCACGTGTCAGTCACCCTTGACGAAAGCACTTTTGTGACGCGCAATTTATCTTCATGGAAGTGGACACTTTTTGTTATGATAATTTTGGTAGTGTCATGGAACACTTCTACCACAACACATGTATGACTATCTTGATTCTGTCATAAAATCATCATGGATGTACATGCATGACAAAAAACGTGACCTACTGTGACAAACATGTATCATCATAGAAGTGTATTTTTTTGTAGTGCCCCGTTAAAGGGTACCCATCGATTCAGTATCCAGGGAAAATAGGCTTGTCTTTACATTGGTCCTTTTCGCATTCTCGCTAAAGGAGGAGAGGTTGCCTACCAATTGACACTACCCCAACATCTTTCTCGAGTTCATGATGTCTTCCACGTCTCTCAACTCAGATGTTGCTTCAAGGACCCCATATGTGGAGTAGACCATGAAACGCTTGATCTCCAAGACAACCTCACATATCGAGAGTACCCTGTTCGCATTCTTGATCTAGCAGAGCGTGTCACTTGATGTCAGAACATCATGTTTCTCAAGGTTCAGTGGTCTCATCATTCTGGGAGAGAAGCTACATGGGAGCGAGATGGTCATCTTTGACTTGAGTACCCTGCTCTTTTTCCGCCGACTGCTGAATCTCGGGACGAGATTCTTTCGAGTGGGGGCGAGTTGTCACAACCCTAGTTCTGGTATGCTCTAGGCTAGCTACTGGTGTTGCATCATGTTTAAATTTATAAAAGTGGGGATATGTGAAAGCCTCAGGAATCAATTTTGGAAATGATCAAGATAAAAATTGCTTCAAATAGGTCCAAGAAAATGTTCTTGTTTTTCTCTGAAAATATTTGCCAGAGGTGAAATTCAAACCAATATTTTTAGGAGAACAGAAATATTTATTTTGGGCATTTGAGTTAATCCAATACTTATTTGCATTGGATTTATATTTGTTATATATTTAATATATGTCCAATAATTCTGATATTTGGTGAGGGGATTTAGAATAATCCACCTAGTCCCTACAAAAAGTATTGGAAGTAAATAAATTGATTTAGTATTTTTACTAAATCAGGAAAAAATTACAGAAAATATAACAGAAAGAAATAATAAAAAGGGCTAACCTGGACTTACCTGCTTAACGGCCCAACAGGTGGCCCAGTTCGTAGCCGATGCGAGTCACCATCCTCCTGGCGCCAGGAGGACGAGGGGAACGCGCTTGCCGCATGTGCGCATGGGCGCCACACCACCTACCTGCCTGCCCCTCCCCCACGAAGCCCCAGTCTCTCAAGACGTCGCCAAGACGCTCCCCGGACCCCTCTCGCTCTCCGCCGTCCCTACCCTCCCTCCTCTGCTCTCTCTCTCGCCCGGACCAAATGCGCCCTTTACCATCGCTCACTAATGCCGCGCCCACCGCCATAGCCTCGCCTCTCCGACGCGTCCACGAGCATCGCCGCGTATCCCCCGTCGTGTCCGTCAAGCCACACGACGTCGGACGCCCTGCATTGCCGTCGCCATTGCCATCTTCAACCTCGGCCGCTCGAGATCGCCGGTGATCACCCGTCGCATCCAACGTCTTCCCTGAGCCTTTGAGCACCCCCATGACACCGATGTGAGCTCTGTCACTTTCTCCTTCCCCGTCGCGGTCTCTCTCGTTCCATAACCGCGCCAACCACTAGAGCCGAAGCTTCGGCCGCCGGCCATGTCGCCAATGGGGCTTGAGCTCAAACCAGCTACTCCCGAGTGTGTCGTCGTCTTCCTTGCACCATGAGGGTACCGCAGAATCCCTTAGCTAGCCTCCCCACGGCCCGTAGCAACCACCGAGTATCGGCCATACTCCGGCCGCCGTCGCGAGCTCCGTTTCGGCGAGCTCTAGTCACCCCGCGGCCACCCACCTCCTCCCCTAGGTGCGGCCGAGCCCAGGCTACGCCCCGGTGCTCCCAGCCGCCGCTCTCATGGCCTCTAGCACGGACTCCGCCGTGACCAGTCAGTGATGAGCTGCCGCCCGTACCACATACCGGTGGGTCCCGTCCATTAGGTGATTGGCTTAGGGCTAATCACCGTTTAACTAAACCCCCGACGCTAACAGTGGGCCCCGGCGCCCTAATCTTTTAGTTAAGCTAAATTACCCCTTGTTTAAACCATGTGTCTTTGAATTGTGGACCCCACACGTCAGGTTTGACCTGGTCTACGTTGTTGACCTGCTGACGCGGTAATTCATTTTCTGGATTTAAAATTACTTAGGAAATTCCAGAAAATTAGCAAAACTTCAAAAAAATCATAGAAAATCAACCGTAGCTCGGATTGAAATAATTTATATATGAAAAATTATCAGAAAAATCCAATCTATCCATCTGTGCCATTTTCATGCATGAAAAAGTAACTTATACCTACTGTATAAGTGAAAACGTTATAATGGCATTTTAAATGCTTAATATGGAGTTGCCATATGAACCCTTAGATCAAATGGAGTTCATTTAATTTTTTTCTAGATGCACTAGTGCAACACATATCATTCTTGACATGTCATGATCATGCATAATATGGTGGCATTTGTTTGTGTATTGATTGTCGGCACCGTCCTTCTTGATAGGTCCTACTCCGGAGACCGTTCCAGAGTAGCTGTTTGAGGAGCAGTGCCCCTGCTGATATTTCAGGAAAGCAAACCCCCTTTGAGCATTCTGATACAACCCACTCACTTGCTCCTTCCCTCTTTTATTGCTTAAGGACAACAACAATTCAACTGCTATGTTACGCTGTGGTAGTTGAACCCATTCCTCTGCATGACCTGTCATTGCCATTGTAAATAGTTGAAACCAACTAGCATGTGTAGGAGTTGATTGAGCCATGTTGTGTTCCTACGATGCCATGCCTACTATTTCTTAGATGTGCCAGGTCTGATTCATTGGGAATGGATTGGAGTGCTATGGTATGTTCCTATGCTGAGTGCTGAGAGTTAAGTGTGTGAACATGATTTGGTAACAGTAGCGGTGAGAGGACATGTGGGAAGACATGGTGGGTTATCTTATTGGGACCATCCTTAAGAACTGAGTTCTGTATATGTTATCCAATACTAGCTACTACCACACATTAGGTTCCGGTAACTCGACCCCTCTCGACTTATTAACCGCCTTGATCTCTGTCTAGGAGTTGAAACTAATTTCTGTTGTTTGTAGGTATTGCTATTTTTCTACCAAGTGGCACCTAGCAGGGTGGACTTGGGATAGACTAGGCACAATGGCATGATGTACCAAGCGGCACCCGGATGGTGGGCTTGGGAACCCTGCTCACATCATTTGGGGTCGTGATGGAAACTTCGTTCGGACTTCCCTTGCGGGTTTGACCTTAGATAGGCGATAAACCTGGACAAGAGTCTTGTGTGGTTAGTTAGGTCGTGGCTGACACCCTGGACAGGCTTCAGCTTGAAGGTTGCCGAGATACATGACATGTACATGGCGGTAAGTGGTGAGAGCGTGTGTGAAGAAGTACATCCCTGCAGGGTTAACACGAACTACTCGAATAGCCGTGTCCTCTGATATGGACTACTTGGATACTTATATGGTACATAGACAACTTGAAGAGGATACTCTAAAATGCTCAAGACAAGTGTGAGTGCTATGGATGGCCTTCTCGTAGGGATATGGGATAGAATCCATAATAGTGTATTGATGAGGTGATTAGTGGACTCGTGTGCGCTTCCTCACCTCAAAGAAGTTACTCGTAGTCGTAGAACATGATAGCCACTGAGTGAAAGCTGGCATGCTGCAGCCAAACCCCACAATACCCCTATTGATACTAATGCATGTACGATAGGATCTGATGTAAGTCTTGCTGAGTACCTTTGTACTCATGTTTTCTTAATTTATGTTTTTGCAGAGGAGACCTCACTCTCACTAATAGTTCTGCTTGGACTTCGACAAGTAGGTTGTTACCTTAGCTATGATCTTGTACCCTTGGGAGGGTCTTGTAGATAGTCAGGCTTCTCAGCCCTTTTCATTTGTAGTTGTCTGCACTCAGACATATTATGCTTCTGTTGCTTGTATGCTTTGAATGATGGGTCATGTGACCCCTGTTTGTAAGACCATGTTATTGTATGGCTCTTCGGAGCCTTCTAAATAAATACTTGACTTTGTAGAGTTATGTTGTATGCCATGTTGTATCTACACATATCGTGCATATTGTGTGCATGTTTGAAATGCATTGGTATGTGTGGGATTCGACACCTAGTTGTTTATTCTGGGTAGCCTTCCTTATGGGGAAATGTCTCCTAGTGCCTCCACTGAGCCATGGTAGTTTGCTACTGGTCTGGAACACTTGGGTTGGCCGGCATGTTGTCGGTGTCAAAACCGCCGGATCTCGGGTAGGGGGTCCCGAACTATGCGTCTAGGCGGATGGTAACAGGAGGCAGGGGACACGATGTTTTACCCAGGTTCGGGCCCTCTTGATGGAGGTAAAACCCTACGTCCTGCTTGATTAATATTGATGACATGGGTAGTACAAGAGTAGATCTACCACGAGATCAAGGAGGCTAAACCCTAGAAGCTAGCCTATGGTATGATTGTTGTTCGTCCTACGGACTAAAACCCTCCGGTTTATATAGACACTGGAGAGGGCTAGGGTTACACATAGTCAGTTACAATGGTAGGAGATCTACATATCTGTATCGCCCAGCTTGCCTTCCACGCCAAGGAAAGTCCCCTCCGGACACGGGACGAAGTCTTCAATCTTGTATCTTCATAGTCCAGGAGTCCGGCCGAAGGTATAGTCTGGCTATCCGGACACCCCCTAATCCAGGACTCCCTCAGTAGCCCCTGAACCAGGCTTTAATGACGACGAGTCTGACACGCAGATTGTCTTCAGCATTGCAAGGCGGGTTCCTCCTCCAAGTACTTCATAGAATATTTTGAACACAAAGGTAGTGTCCGGCTCTGCAAAATAAGTTTCTACATATTGCCATAGAGAGAATAATATTTACACAAGTCTAATCTGCTGACGTATTCCGTAGTGTGACATCACACCACGGCCAAGTCTTTATTCGAATCGTTTTACTGTCCCTCCTCAGCGCGTTTAGCGAGGCGGTTTCCTTGGCACGTCTTGTCAAAGCAGAGATCGTGTCCCCTTATTCCGGGATTCTCATTAATACGGGCATGGGTAACCCAACCGTACCCGTTGGTATGTTTTCTCGATCGAAGGCGAGTCCCAAATGGTCACTGGGAGGGCCCTTGGTATTCAACCTCTTATAAAGAGACCAAGGCCTTACTCCTTTCTTTCAATCTCAAACGAGTTCGCCCTTCGCCTCGAGTTGCAACACCCAAGGCTCCAGATTTCAGGCGCTTCGGACCTTCGACAATGTCCGGTTCCGACCTTAGAGGCCGATGGATGCCCTCCTCCGTCACGGAGGAGGACATGCTGAAGTTAAGAGAGGCCAGGTTCTTGATCGGCGAAATATCGCATAGGCTGCCTGCTCAAGGGCAGACCATTCCCACTCCCAAGCCTGGTGAGAGTGTGGTGTTCATGTCTCACTTCCTTCGAGGGCTAGGCTTCCCGGCGGATCCCTTTGTGAGGGGGCTCATGTTTTATTATGGGCCGGGGAATTTCATGACTTAGCTCCGGAGTCCATCCTCCATATTTCCTCATTCATCGTCGTGTGTGAAGCCTTCCTCCGTATTACTCCTCACTTCGGACTATGGCTCAAGACCTTCAAAGTAGAGCTGAAGATGATCGAGGGACGGCACGCGGAGTGCGGAGGTGCGTTTATAAGCAAGAATGCTGGTGCTCCATGGCCTGAGGGCTCTTTTCAAGGGGAGTCCTGCTTATGGCAATGAGAGTGGTTTTATATCATAGCTCCCAGGAGCGCCAAGTGGGTGGCGTTGCCTGCTTTCTGCTCGGGTCCCCCGCCACGACTGGCGTCATGGGTCAATAAGGGGCTGGACTGGGGGTCGGCAAAGGACGTGCCCCTGTTGCAGGGCCGCATCTGAGATCTCCTAGAAAGAGGCATCAGTCTGGTCGTGGTGATGCAGGTTATGTTAATTCGCCGAGTTCTGCCCTGCAAACGTCACCCCCTCCGCCTGTGGGAGTTCAACCCGGAGGGACCACGAGTGCTCCAACATTTTCTTGGCATGACGCCCGTGGAGATGTACAAATTGTTCTTCGGACCACAAGTAGTGTGTCCGGATTCTACGGAGGACGCAGGTCTGAGCTGCAATCGTCCGGATACTCAAGTAAGTAGCCTTGTGCCCGGACTCGCTATCCGTATATTTATCATAAAATTGCCCCTAAAAGAGATGTCCTTTAAACAGGAGTGGATAGCTAAAGCAAAGCTAATCAGGTGTCCGGCCCCCCTCCCCGAGACCACGCCGGGTCCCGTGCTAGTCAGCATGTTGGAGGTTGTGCCTTCAAAGGAAAGCGAGGGAGGGGACAAGGAAGCTATAGCCTCCTCGAAGGAGGTTGTCCGGAAGGGAGGAATCAAAAATTCCTCTCCTCAGGGGAAGAAGAGGACCGCCTCTGAAGACCCGGAGACCATGGCCTCAAAGTGGGGGAAGAAATCTTCGCCACAGGGTCCTGTGCTGGGGGATACTTCGGCCGAATTATGCCCTCAAGGGGATCAGCCCTCCACCGAGTCATAGGTAGAGAGGAGTTTTCTTTTTAAGAAATGAGAGAAATCCTTGCTTTATATCTTAGAAAAGTAATCGAAAATTTACCTTGTAGCTCGGACCTTAGCCCTTCTCATCAGAGCTCGTCTTTGGGGGATCTTCTTCCGGAGATGATGGAGAGCGGAACACCTCCCCCTGCCGTACCGCCTGAGGTATCGTCGCGGAGGGTTTCTCCGAATCCGGCAGGGCCGGAAGGTAGTCATATGGCCCCCCAAAGCCCTCCGCATCCGGCCTTCGAAAAGGGCCATCGGACGAGTCCGGCTCCGTCTGGTGCGTGGTCGGAGGAGCTGAAGGATCTGCTAGGGCGAGCATCTATCTCAGAGGAGCACCGTGCATTGATGGGTACGGTGATTGAGAGGATTTCTTCTACGGAGAGCGGATTGCATGAGGCCATCAGGAGTTTACTGACAGGTTTTGTGGTACGCGAAATAATGTACCCTTTTTGGACAGTTGCGCATAAATAAGATGCGCCATGTGTAGATAGTAGCCCCTGAGACTCTGTGCGTTGTCAAAAGTGACGGCGCGCAGAGGATCATAATCCCAGGTCTAACATGCCGCCTTCATACGTAGGTGGCGAAGTGTCCGGTGGCCAGCCGGACTGATGAAGTTGCCGAGCTAAAGCGGCAACTTGATGTGGCAGATGCCGACATCGCGCTTGTCAACAAGCGGCTTGATGAGGCACAAGGTATGTAATTCCTCTGGCGGCACCTGGTAAGAGGAGCTTTATGCCAGTATCTTACAATGTGTGCGCTTGATGCAGATGGTGCTGCTGCCATGGAGATTCTTCAGGCGGAACTTGCCTGAGCCAAGGAGCAAGCCAGGAAAAGTGATGCACCTGCCTTAAAGGCAATTGAAGAGCTAAAAGCCAAACATGTTGCTCACTGCCGAAGCAAGAAGGAAATGGCCGAGATGGCCGTGAAGCTGAAGAACGCTGCTGACCGTTGCAAGATTCTTGAAAAAGAAGATCGGGTGGAACAGACAGACCTGGAGAAGGCCGTTGCCGATGCCAAGGATGCTCGCTCTGCGATGAGAGCTATGAAGGAGGAGCTGCGTCAGGCCGGAGAGATCGCGGCTGGAAAGCCCTTTATGCTGCGGAGGAAGTTCTGTGATCCTAAACATGCTCCATTAGACCAGATGTGGAGTACGGCGGACACCTATCTGGTTTTGGCAGCGAGTGCCGCAGATGCGGCCGAACACTTCTGAGATCAAGAAGATCGCGAAGTGGAAAAGCTCTTTTGGTCGCAGTTCCACAATCTGGAGCGTCCACTGTCATTAGCCGATCGTTTGGCCGAATGGGCCGAGCTAAATAGGTTGTCCGGACTCGCCATGAAGTATGTCATGAGTCATCTGTGGCCAGAGAGGCCAGAGCCGAAAAGTTATTTCAACTTAGTGCAGCAGTTCCTTGGTGCGGCTCCGCATATCAATGCGATGAAGAGGTCAGCATGCATATAGGGTGCGCGGATGGCTCTTGCCCGTGTGAAGACATACTGGGCGGAAATGGAGGCCACCGCTATTGCATCCCCAGACTCGGATGGAAGCCGAGTACCTGCCGAGCACTATTTTCAGGAAGTTCTGCAAGGCGCTCGTTTAATAGAGACGCAATGCTCGAAGGATACTATATTCGAATAGCATATATTATTGTAAAAAATATTTTGATAAATTGTAGAAGCTTTTTATACTTGTGCCTGCAAGTATTATAATACCTCCTCTGCGGCCGTTTAACATATATGTATATATAATCTGAAAGATGGCAGTCGTCGGCTTCAGCCCCCACGCACATAATGTCGGGGTGTTCGCAGAAGGCGCATTTTCACACTTGATCCAATATTTTGGTCCTACAAAGGAGGTGATAGCGCAGCGAACTAGGCAATCAGACTATGATGCTTTATCACTTTCACTTAGCCATAGGAGTTTGACAGTGAGGCTACTCATATAGCCCCTGGTGGCACCTGCGCTCGCCCGAACTCAGGGCACGTATGTGCTTGGCCGGGAAGCAGCCCTTCGTTAATGCGGAGGAATCCTAAAGATTCCGGTAAGTCATCGAGTGGTTGACCAGTCTCACGCTATATCATGACAGTCAGTTTTTGGCTTTCTCTACTGAGGTGCTCGCCTGGCCGAACCAGGGGACAATCGCAGTAGTTCTCCTGGTGCTGCCTTAGCCGATAGAGCGGAACGTAAGGTAGCAAAATACAGGAGCCGGGCAAACCCAACATTTGACCAAAGACATGATTCGGAGCTGATGCATATAAGGCCAAACTCGCGACGCCGAACACTCCCTAAGGTATTCGGTCTTTAAGAGGGCGGGCGGGATAAGGCCCTTAGTAATAAGCCCCTAGTGTCCAGGTACGCGCAAAATTCTGACGTGGCCACATGCCAAAACGCCAGCCTCCTCCTTGGTTATACCAAGAAACCAGGGGATGTGTATCAACAAGAGACAGTAAAAAAGGTTTACGCAGGGTCTTAATCTGAAAAGAATCCTTGGAACGGGTCCCTGTTGCACATCTGCGCCTATGTCTCCATTGTGCCGTATCCTGGACGGGCGTAGCACGGTGTTCATCTGTAAAGAGAGGAACTTAGTTTAGGAAAGATCGTGCCGAACATGAGTTATACTAAATAAACGAAGTATAAATCGAAATGGGTAAAATTGAGCTGTATTGTCTCTTGTTTTATATGCGCGGAGCCCCTAGTACAGGGGTATACGACTATTAAGCCTTTATCAATTGTATATTTATGCCGGACTCGTCTAGCCGTGTCTGTGGTCTTGACGACTTGTTTAGGTGCTTTGGCTGGTGAAGCTGCTTTATTGTGGGGCTGTCAAGGCAGCCGCACTGTCCTCCGCGCGGGGGGAACAATCAATGTTTTCCCTTTAATGAGATGATGCTTCGTAGACCGGGCATCTTAAGCGTAAGAGATGCATAATGCGGTATTGCGTTAAAGCAGGCGAAAGCTTCGCGTCCCAGCAGTGCTTGATAGCTACTTGAGAATGGGGCGATGTGGAAAGTTAGCTGTTCGCAACGGAAGTTATCGGGGGAGCCGAACATAACTTCTAGCCGGAGAGAACCCATGCAACGGGCATCCGGGCCTGTCATTACCCCTTGAAAGGAGGTTTTGCTATGGTGAATTTTTGTTGGGTCTATCCCCATGTTGCGGATTGTGTCCTGGTATAACAGGTTTAGACCACTGCCGCCGTCCATCAGGACATTTGTAAAGTGGAGTCCGCCGATTATTGGATCTAATACCAAGGCAGTCCAGCCTGCGTTCCGGATACTTCTAGAGTAATCCCGATGGTCGAAGGTGATCGGTTTTAACAACCATTGGCGAGACTCCTTTGGGATAGGCCGTATGGCGTGTATCTCTATTGGTGCCATTCTGTTCGTCATGTGAAGTAAGTTTACTATTTTGACTTCTTGTGGGAAATCCTTTTGTTTCCTGGTGCTCTGCTTGTGGGGTTCGTCGTCGTCCTCACTTGGTGTGTCGAACCCCTTGTGTTCGGCGTTGAGTTTGCCGGATTGTTTGAAAACCCAATAATCTCTGTGGGTATGGTTCGCAGGCTTCCCGGGAGTACTGTGTATTTGGCATATCTTGTCCAAGGTTTTGTTTAAGTTGGATAGCTCGTCCCTGTTATCCTTGAGGGGCGGATTTCTCTGATTCTGCCGCGAGCTTTTGAATCCGGTGTTGACCGCCGTGCTCTTTGGGTTGTTTCCCTTATTTCGGCGCTGGTCCTTGCTGCCTCGGGGTGTTCCGTTTCCATCCCTAACTTCGGATGTACTTGGGTCGCTGGTGCTACATCTTGCCAACCAGCTATCCTCTCCTGCGCAAAAGCGGGTCATGAGGCTTGTTAATGCGGCCATTGTTCTTGGCTTTTCTTGGCCGAGGTGTCTGGCAAGCCATTCGTCTCGAACGTTATGCTTAAAAGCTGCTAGGGCTTCAGCGTCCGGACAGTCGACTATCTGATTCTTTTTAGTAAGAAATATGTTCCAGAATTTCCAAGCTGACTCTCCGGGCTGTTGAGCTATGTGACTGAGATCGTCTGCATCCGGAGGGCGGACATAAGTCCCTTGAAAATTTGCCCGGAAAGCATCCTCAAGCTCTTCCCAACTTCCAATGGTGTTTTCAGGAAGGCTTTTGAGCCAATGCCGAGCTGGCCCTTTAAGCTTGAGGGGTAAGTATTTTATGGCGTGGAGGTCATCTCCTCTGGCCATGTGTATGTGGAGGATATAATCCTCGATCCAGACCCCAGGGTCTGTTGTTCCGTCGTACGCCTCTATGTTTACAGGCTTGAATCCCGCTAGAAATTCATGGTCCAGCACCTCATCGGTGAAACATAAGGGGTGTGCGGCACCCCTGTATTGGGGTGTGCCGTGATGTTCAGATATTTGTTGTGTTGCATTGCTTACTAGAGCTTGCTTTCTTGGCCGGTAGATAGATCTGGCTGTGCCGTCTTTTTGATGCGGATCCTTTGGTGGATTGCGTGCCGGCTTGTGTGCGGCGCCACTTGCCGCTCCATGGTGGCCATGCGGTCGTCTATCCGACTGGGTGGCTTTCCTATTTTTTGACTGCGGGGGCTCTAAGGCCTCCTCATCAAATTCAGGCAGTAGCTTTCGCTTTGGATAGCTTTTTGTGCGGCGACTGCCGCCATATTTATCTGTGGTGTTATGTACTTTGCTCCATCTGATTCTGAGTGCATCTTCCGCAGTTTTGAGCTTCCGCTTCTGCTTTTTTAGGCTACGCGCAGTGGCGACGAGCCTTTTGTGGAGGTTCTTCTGCTCCATGAGTTTATCCGGCGTAAGGTCGTCCAGACTATTGTTTTCGCCGGGGACGGGGTGTTCGGTTTGTTTATCCAAGTTGCCCTGTTCGGACGCTTGCTCGAAGACATGTTCATCGTCCGTCGGCTCGTCCTGCTCTATGGCTGGGTCTGTATGGCTGCTATCTCTGTCGAGGCGGGGCTTGGAGCGGCACTTACGTCGCCGCTTTGATTGCTTTTCGGGTGAACGATCCCTCGTTGCATCCCTGTGTTCCTCGTCGTTGCTTCCTTTGGGTGTGTCCACCATGCATACATCATGAGATGAGGTGGCTGTCCAGTGCCTTATAGGCGTTGGTTCATGTTCATCTCCTACATCGTCGTCCATACCGTCGATGTCTTCGGAGTCGAAGTCGAGCACGTCATTTAAATTAACGACAGTGGCTACGAAGTGGGTGGTGGGTGGGCTTTGAATTTCCTCATCATCCGCACCCCAACCTTGTTGACCATAGTCCGGCCAGGGCTCTCCTGATAAAGAGAGAGACTTTAGTGAATTCAGAATATCGCCGAAGGGCGAGTGCTGAAAGATGTCCGCGGCGGTGAACTCCATGATCGGCGCCCAATCGGGTTCGATCGGTAGGGGCGCGGAGGGCTCGGAGTCTGGAGAGGAGTCCGGCTCCTTGGAGTCACGGGCTTCGCAGAGAATAGGGCTGGTGTTCGGCTGGATCGCCGTAGAGATTGCAGCCCCCGAGGCGGTGTCCAACCACCCATCCTCAATTGGTGTGATCGGCTCCGAGCTAGGGGTCGGAGCGGACACAGGTGCGGCCTCCAAGGCACTGTTCGGCGGCAGAGCTAGATCATGCCCATCGTGACAGTGTGGCGTGCTCGGCTGTGGCTCGAATCCGTCGAAGATTAAGTCTCCGCGGATGTCGGCCATGTAGTTCAAACTTCCAAAATCTGACCTGATGGCCAGGGGCGTAGCTTTCGATCTGCTCCAGATGACCAAGCGAATTGGTCTGTAGTGCAAAGCCGCCGAATACGAAGATCTGTCCAGGGAGAAAAGTCTCACCCTGGATCGCATCGCTGTTGATGATCGGAGAAGCCATCGGGCCTAAAAGTGACGACACAGAGGAACTCTCAATGAAAGCACCAATGTCGGTGTCAAAACCGGTGGATCTCGGGTAGGGGGTCCCGAACTGTGCGTCTAGACGGATGGTAATAGGAGGCAGGGGACCCGATGTTTTACCCAGGTTCGGGCCCTCTTGATGGAGGTAAAACCCTATGTCGTGCTTGATTAATATTGGTGATATGGGTAGTACAAGAGTAGATCTACCACGAGATCAAGGAGGCTAAACCCTAGAAGCTAGCATATGGTATGATTGTTGTTCTTCCTACAGACTAAAACCCTCTGGTTTATATAGACACCGGAGAGGGCTAGGGTTACACAAAGTCGGATACAATGGTAGGGGATCTACATATCCGTATCACCAAGTTTGCCTTCCACGCCAAGGAAAGTTCCTTCCGAACATGGGACGAAGTCTTTAATCTTGTATCTTCATAGTCCAGGAGTCCGGCCGAAGGTATAGTCCAGCTATCCGGACACCCCCTAATCCAGGACTCCCTCACATGTATTGATGCAGAGCATCCTACGGTCATCCCCAAGTGCTAGAAGAAGAATGCATTAGAATGTTTGGCACTAAATATTTGAATGATGAGCATGATTGGAATGTTGTTAGTATGAATTCCTTGAATATCCATGATGCTAATGATATGCAAAGCCACAAGCTTGGGGATGCTATGTTTGGTGAAGATGATATTTTTTGTCCCCCAAGTTTTGCTGAGCAAATTTATTATGTTGATAGCATGCCTCCTATTTATGATGATTATATTGATGAAAGTGGATTTGGAGAGGTCATGACTTTATTTTGTGATGAATCCACTATTTCGGAAGAGGTTCCAATTGATTATGAGAACAAAGTTGCTATCTATGATGATTATTGTGATGACTTGTATGCTATAAACAATAATGATACCCATGAAACTTGTCATCATGATTTTAGTTTTCAATTGGATTATGCCTCAGATGATAATTATTTTGTTGAGTTTGCTCCCACTATTATTCACGAGAAGAATTTTGCTTGTGTGGATAGTAATAAAATTTCTATGCTTGTAGATCATGAAAAGAATGCTTTATGTGATAGTTATATTGTTGAATTCATTCATGATGCTACTGAAAATTATTATGAGGGGGGAACATATGCTTGTAGGAATTGCAATAATACCAAGTTTCCTCTCTATGTGTTGAAAATATTGAAGTTATCCTTGTTTTGCCTTCCTATGCAAGTTGATTCTTGTTCCCACAAGTTGTTTGCTCACAAAATACCTATGCATAGGAAGTGGGTTTGGCTTAAATGTGCTAATCATATTCTTCATGATGCTCTCTTTATGTTTCTATTCTTATCTTTTATGTGAGCATCGTTGAAATAATCATGCCTAGCTAGGGGCGTTAAACGATAGCGCTTGTTGGGAGGCAACCCAATCCTATTCTTGTTCTTTACTTTTTGCTCCTGTTTAGTAATAAATAATTTATCTAGCCTCTGTTATGATTAAGTTTTTATGCTTTTAATTAGTGTTTGTGCCAAGTAGAACCTTTGGGAAGACTTGTGGAAAGTCTTTGCGATCATGTTGTAAAAAACAGAAACATCAGCGCTCACGAGAATTGCTTCCATTTTTTATGGGAGAGTGATATTTAGTTAATTATTTTTTAAGATGATTAATAGATAAATTCCTCATGTCCAGAAATTTATTTGAGAATTTTATGAGTTCCAGAAGTATACGTGTGATCCAGATTACTACAGACTGTTCTGTTTTTGACAGATTCTGTTTTTTCATGTGTTGTTTACTTATTTTGATGAATCTATGGCTAGTAAAATAGTTTATAAACCATAGATAAGTTGGAAAACCGTAGGTTTAACACCAATATAAATAAATAATGAGTTCATTACAGTACCTTGAAGTGGTGATTTATTTTCTTATACTAACGGAGCTTACGAGTTTTCTGTTAAGTTTTGTGTTGTGAAGTTTTCAAGTTTTGGGTAAAAATTCGATGGACTATGGAATAAGGAGTGGCAAGAGCCTAAGATTGGGGATGCCCAAGGCACCCCAAGGTACTATTCAAGGACAACCAAGAGCCTAAGCTTGGGGATGCCCTGGAAGGCATCCCCTCTTTCGTCTTCGTTTATCGGTAACTTTACTTGGAGCTATATTTTTATTCACCACATGATATGTGTTTTGCTTGGAGTGTCAGTTTATTTTGTTAGGATTTGCTTGATGTTTGAATAAAATACCAAGATCTGAAATTATTAAATGTTGGAGAGTCTTCATATAGTTGCATAAATGTTCGACTACTCATTGATCTTCACTTATATCTTTCGGAGTAGTTTGTTGTTGCTCTAGTTCTTCACTTATATATTTTTAGAGCACAATGGTGGTTTTATTTTGAAGAATTAGACGAACTCTCTGTAACACCGACGATGCGTCTATATCTCCCATGTGTCGGAGCACGACTTAGAGGCATAACCGCATTGTAGGCAATGTCGCAAGAGGGGTAATCTTTACACATCCCATGTACTGAATAAGAAAAGAGGTACATAGTTGGCTTACAATCGCCACGTCACACAATAGCATAAATATATCATTACATTCATCCAGATACAATCAAGGTCCGACTACGGAACCAAAATAAAGACAACCCCAAATGCATAATGTCCCCGATCGCCCCAACTGGGCACCACTACTGATCATCTGGAAAAGGAAATGTAGTATCGTCCTGAGTCCTCATCGAACTCCCACTTGAGCTCAGTCGAATCTCCTGGAATGGTTACATCGGTCCCTACATCTGGTTTTGGAAGTAATCTGTGAGTCACGGGGACTCAGCAATCTCACACCCTCGCGATCAAGACTATTTAAGCTTATAGGTAGGTAAAAGGTATGAGGTGAGCTGCGGCGAGCACTAGCATATATGGTGGCTAACATACGCAAATGAGAACGAGAAGAGAAGGAAATGGACGGTCGAGAAACTATGATCAAGAAGTGATCCTAGAACAGTCTACGTTCAAGCATAACACGAGACCGTGTTCTCTTCCCGGACTCCGCCGAAAAGAGACCATCACGGCTACACACGCTGTTGATTCATTTTAATTAAGTTTAAGTTTCAGGTTTTCTACAACCGGACATTAACAAATTCCCATCTACCCATAACCGCGGGCACAGCTTTTGAAAGTTCAAATCCCTGCAGGGGAGTCCCAACTTAGCCCATCACAAGCTCTCATGGTCAACGAAGGATATTCCTTCTCACAAGACAACCCGATCAGACTCAGAATCCCCATTACAAGACATCTCGACAATGGTAAAACTAAACCAGCAAAACCGCCCGAATGTGCTGACAAATCCCGATAGGAGCTGCACATATCTTGTTCTCAGGGCACACTCGGATGAGACATCCTACGAGTAAAACCAACCCTCAAGTTGCCCCGAGGTGGCCCCGCAGTCTACTCGGTTCAGACCAACACTCAGAGGAGCACTGGCCCAGGGGGGTTTAAAATAAAGATGACCCTTGAGTCCACGAAACCCAAGGGAAAAAGAGGCTAGGTGGCGAATGGTAAAACCAAGGTTGGGCTTTGCTGGAGGAGTTTTATTCAAGGCGAACTGTCAAGGGGTTCCCATTATAACCCAACCGTATAAGGAACGCAAAATCAAGGAACATAACACCGGTATGATGGAAACTAAGGCGGCAAGAGTGGAACAAAACACCAGGCATAAGGCCGAGCCTTCCACCCTTTACCAAGTATATAGATGCATTAAAGTAGACAAGATATAATAATGATATCCCAACAAATAAACATGTTCCAACAAGGAATAAACTCCAATCTTCACCTGCAACTAGCAACGCTATAAGAGGGGCTGAGCATAGCGGTAACATAGCCAAACAACGGTTTGCTAGGACAAGGTGGGTTAGAGATTTGACATGGCAATATGGGAGGCATAGTAAAGCATGGTGGTAGGTATTGTAGCATAGGCATAGCAATAGAACGAGCATCTAGCAAGCAAAGATAGAAGTGATTTCGAGGGTATGGTCATCTTGCCTACAAAGTTCTCCGAGTTGATGTAAGCTTGATCCTCATAAACGTTCTCAACGGGCTCCTTGATCACGTACTCGTCTCCCGGCTCTACCCAAATCGAGAACACAAGCAAAGGGAGACACAATCAACCACGGTGCAATGCACAAGCAACATGATGCAAAACATGGCATAATATGCGGGGTGTGATATGCGATGCATATGCATGCTTCGGAAAGGAAAGATTGAACCTGGCCTCAACTTGGAAAACCAAGAGTTCCACTAGAAAGATGAGTTGATTTTGGCCGAAATCGATATAAAGACCACCGGAATCGGATGCACGGTTTGCAAATGGCGAGCAAAACAATAATGGCACAAAGCTGCGATTAACAGCACGAGGCCATCTAAATGCATCAAGAACAACAAGCTACTGCCCCTAACATAGCAACAAGGCACATGGCAGTGATCCACTCAAGATGCTTTACAAAATATGAACACTAAGCTACGGCTAATGTACTCAATAGCAGGTTCAAACAAGCATGGCAAAAGTGCAAAAGATATCAGGTTACAGACTTAGTGAAAATAACATGCCAGGAATTTAACATTAGGAAGCAATGTTTAGAGCAAGATAACAGCATGCTATAGGAACATATCATGGCAAAGCAAGGCATGGCATGAAGCTAATCAAAGCATACAACAAAGTTCCCTCACTGACCATAAGCCAAAAGGGATCAGAAAATACAATGGCAACCATGTGAACATAGCAACTTTCGTTAACAGATTCAGACTTAGCAGAAAACTGGAACATGGCAAAATAGATTCACGTAGGCATGTCTACGAGCTCGATGCACTCACCACAAGGCATTGCATGATAAACTAAGCATACACCTAGCAAGTAGACATGATGAATAAGCTAACCAAGGCAAGAACACTCTCATAGCATGCAAGGATCAAATACAACAACCTCGGCAAAATTGCTTAACACGTAAACAATCTATCAGGAACATTTTATAGCAAAAGTAGAGCAAGATTGAGTCATGCTAGGGTGCTCCATAATTGCAAACAAAGACATGGATGGATAGAGCACAACAATATCTCAAAATCATCCTTACTGAACATGCTCAAAAGAGGCATGGATCACTCTGTAGCAACAAGAATACATGGCAGAAAGATATTATCAGGGAAAAGACTTAGAAGATTTCTAAGTCCCTGAAATCAGCAACATCACAAGAGCTACTTTGCATGCTTGTGCTAGTCACCACAAAGATCACAAAAATACATGTCATACACCCTTGTAAAGATGGCATGGCATACTTGAAAACACATGTAGGGCTCAAGATCATAGGACGCACACATTAAACATGGCAAAAATGACAAATATCCAAACTCTGCTAAGAAACTGAAACAAACATTGCATTGCACTCCTGCAACAGATTTTATGGCATCAAGATGAACTCAAATGAACATGGTGCAATGGAATGAAATGAAGTACTCGTCGAGACGAACAATTTGATATGCTACACGCCCAAAACGGAGCCACAGATGCAAAGTTATGGCATGATGAAATATGCTAAAAATTAATAGGACTGGGGAGAAAAATTAGGTCAACCCTCAAGTTCCAGATCTGGATTGGGCACAATCTCCGAGGTTTGTCGCCGTTCGCATCGAAGTCGACGAGGACGGCGGTCGGAGTCGTCAGGGACGCCGAAGGAGCGGGATCCGACCGGAGAGCTCGCCGGGGAGGCGCGAGGCGGCGAGGGGCGACGAGGACGGCGGTGGCACGGCAGGGCGGCACGGGCGGAGGGAGCCGGGCGGCACGGCGCACGGCGAAGGTGGCAGCGGCGGCCGGCGACGAGGCGGGCGAGACGGCGTCGGCGCGGTTGCTGCGGCATGGGGCGGCGCGGTGAAGGAGGAGGCCGAGCGGCGCGATGGGCCTCGGGGGCCCGCCCTGGGCTCGGCGGGCCGGGGTCGAGGGAGGCGGCCGGGCGAATGGCGCGATGCCACGTGGCGGCGGCGGCGTAGGTCGGACACGTCCGGCCGGCAATTTTCGTCCGGCGGCGCGAGGAGAGGGGAGGGGGTTAGGATTTGACCCGGGATTTGGACGGGGTGCACATATTTATAGGTAGAGGGAGCTAGGAGGCTCCAAATTGAGCACGGTTTGCGGCCACACGATCGTGATCGAACGACCAAGATGATGGAGTGGGTTTAGGTGGGTTTTGGGCCACTTTGGAGAGGTGTTGGGCTGCAACACACACGAGGCCTTTTCGGTTCCTCGGTTAACCGTTGGAGTATCAAACGAAGTCCAAATGGCACGAAACTTGACAGGCGGTCTACCGGTATTGAAACAAGGTCGCTTGGCATGTCTTGGTCCAATCCGAGAACATTTAACACCCGCACACGAAAAGAGGTAAAAGGGGACATCGGAGGACATAGGAGCGCCGGAATGCAAAACGGACAACGGGGAAAATGCTCGGATGCATGAGACGAACACGTATGCAAATGCGATGCACATGATGACTTGATATGATATGCATGACAAAGACAAAAGCAACACGGAGACAAAAACCTGACAACGAGGAAATATCATAACTTAGTGCCGGAAATGGCAAGAGTTGGAATACAAATATGGCAGGTTACATATGGGGTGTTACACTCTCATGCTTCACTTATATTATTTTGAGAGTCTTTAGAATAGCATGGTAATTTGCTTTGGTTATGAAATTAGTCCTAATATGATGGGCTTCCAATAGGGATATAATAAAAACTTCCATATAAGTGCATTGAATACTAAGAGAAGTTTGATACTTGATGATTGTTTTGAGATATGAAGATAGTGATATCAAAGTTGTGCTAGTTGGGTAGTTGTGAATTTGAGAAATACTTGTGTTGAAGTTTGCAAGTGCCATAGCATGCACGTGTGGTAAACGTTGTGTAACAAATTTGAAACATGAGGTGTTATTTGATTGTCTTCCTTATGAGTGGCGGTTGGGGACAAGCGATGGTCTTTTCCTACCAATCTATCCCCCTAGGAGCATGCACGTAATGCTTAGTTTTTGATGACTTATAGATTTTTGCAATAAGTATGCGAGTTCTTTATGACTAATGTTGAGTCCATGGATTATACGCACTCTTACCCTTCCATCATTGCTAGCCTCTTCGTTACCGTGCATTGCCCGTTCTCACATTGAGAGTTGGTGCAAACTTCGTCGGTGCATCCAAACCCCGTTATATGATACACTCTTTCACACATAAACCTCCTTATATCTTCCTCAAAACAGCCACCATACCTACCTATTATGGAATTTCCATAGCCATTCCGAGATATATTTCCATGCAACTTTCCACCATTCTGTTTATCATGACATATTCATCATTGTCATATTGCTTAGCATGATCATTAATTGACATAGTATTTGTGGCAAAGCCACCGTTCATAATTCTTTCATACATGTCACTCTTGGTTCATTGCATATCCCGGTACACCGCCGGAAGCATTCATATAGAGTCATCTTTTGTTCTAGCATCGAGTTGTAATCATTGAGTTGTAAATAAATAGAAGTGTGATGATCATCATTTTCTAGAGCATTGTCCCAAGGTGAGGAATAAAAAAAGAGAAAGGCCATAAAAAAGAGAAGGCCCAAAAAAGAGAAAGGCCATAAAAAGTAGAAGGCCCAAAAAATGAGAGAAAAAGAGAGAAGGGACAATGCTACTATCCTTTGCCACACTTGGGCTTCAAAGTAGCACCATAATCCTCATGATAGAGAGTCTCTTGTTTTGTCACTTTCATATACTAGTGGGAATTTTTCATTATGGAACTTGGCTTGTATATTCCAACAATGGGCCTCCTCAAGTGCCCTAGGTCTTCGTGAGCAAGCAAGTTGGATGCACAACCACTTAGTTTCTTTTGTTGAGCTTTCATACATTTATAGCTCTAGTGCATCCGTTGCATGGCAATCCCTACTCCTTGCATTAACATCAATCGATGGGCATCTCCATAGCTCATTGATTAGCCTCGTTGATGTGAGACTTTCTCCTTTTTTGTCTTCTCCACATAACCCCCATCATCATATTCTATTCCACCCATAGTGCTATGTCCATGGCTCGCGCTCATGTATTGCGTGAAGGTTTATGAGTTTGAGATTACTAAAGTATGAAACAATTGCTTGGCTTGTCATCGGGGTTGTGCATGATGAGAGCATTCTTGTGTGATGAAAATGGAGCATGACCAAACTATATGCTTTTGTAGGGATGAACTTTATTTGGCCATGTTATTTTGAGAAGACATGATTGCTTAGTTAGTATGCTTGAAGTATTATTATTTTTATGTCAATATTAAACTTTTGTCTTGAATCTTATGGATCTGAATATTCTTGCTACAATAAAGAGAAATACATGGATAAATATGTTAGGTAGCATTCCACATCAAAAATTCTGTTTTTATCATTTACCTACTCAAGGACGAGCAGGAATTAAGCTTGGGGATGCTGATACGTCTCCAACGTATCTATAATTTTTGATTGTTCCATGCTATTATATTATCAACCTTGGATGTTTTATATGCATTCATATGCTATTTTATATGATTTTTGGGACTAACCTATTAACCCAGAGCCCAGTGCCAGTTTCTGTTTTTACCTTGTTTTAGAGTATCGCAGAAAAGGAAAATCAAACGGAGTCCAATTGACCTAAAACTTCACGGAACTTATTTTGGAAGGAAAGCAACCTGGGAGACTTGGAGTCCACGTCAAGAAAGCAACGAGGAAGCCACGAGTCAAGGGGGGCGCCCACCCCCTGGGCGCGCCCTCCACCCTCATGGGCCCCACGTGGCTCTCTTGACGTACTTTTTCCTCCTATATATATATATATATCCATATACCCTAAAACGATCGGGGAGCACAATAGATCGGGAGTTCCGTCGCTAGAAGCCTCCGTAGCCACCGAAAGCCAATCTAGACCCGTTCTGGCACCCTGCCGGAGGGGGAATCCCTCTCCGGTGGCCATCTTCATCATCCCGATGCTCTCCATGACGATGAGGGAGTAGTTCTCCCTCGGGACTAAGGGTATGTACCAGTAGCTATGTGTTTGAACTCTCTCTCTCTCTCTCTCGTGTTCTTGATTTGGCACGATCTTGATGTATCGCGAGCTTTGCTATTATAGTTGGATCTTACGTTTCTCCTCCCCCTCTACTCTCTTGTAATGGATTGAGTTTCCCCTTTGAAGTTATCTTATTGGACTAAGTCTTTAAAGATTTGATAACACTTTATGTATGTCTTGCCGTGCGTATCTGTGGTGACAATGGGATACCACGTGATTCACTTGATGTATGTTTTGGTGATCGACTTGCGGGTTCCGCCCATGAACCTAAGCATAGGGGTTGGCACACGTTTTCGTCGTGATTCTCCGGTAGAAACTTTGGGGCACTCTTTGAGGTTCTATGTGTAGGTTGTATAGATGAATCTGAGATTGTGTGATGCATATTGTATAATCATACCCACAGATAGTTGAGGTGACATTGGAGTATCTAGGTGAAATTATGGTTTTGGTTGATTTGTGTCTTAAGGTGTTATTCTAGTACGAACTCTAGGGCTGTTTGTGACACTTATAAGAATAGCCCAACGGATTGATTGGAAAGAATAACTTTGAGGTGGTTTCATACCCTACCATAATCTCTTCGTTTGTTCTCCGCTATTAGTGACTTTGGAGTGACTCTTTGTTGCATGTTGAGGGATAGTTATATGGTCCAATTATGTTATTATTGTTGAGAGGACTTGCACTAGTGAAATTACGAACCCTAGGCCTTGTTTCAGCACATTGCAATACCATTTACCCTCACTTTTATCATTCATTACCTTGTCGTTTTATATTTTCAGATTACAAAAACTATCATCTACCATCCATATACCACTTGTATCACCATCTCTTCGCCGAACTAGTGCACCTATACAATTTACCACTGTATTGGGTGTGTTGGGGACACAAGAGACTCTTTGTTATCTGGTTGCAGGGTTGCTTGAGAGAGACCATCTTCATCCTATACCTCCTACGGATTGATAAACCTTAGGTCATCCACTTGAGGGAAATTTGCTACTATCCTACAAACCTCTGCACTTGGAGGCCCAACAACGTCTACAAGAAGAAGGTTGTGTAGTAGACATCAGTGAGTGGTGCGCCATTACTAGTTTTGAAAAAAAAAACATGTTAGTAGTGGCGCACCAGTGGACAGTGCGCCATTACTAGTTAAAACTAGTAATGGCGCACTGTCCCCTGGTGCACCACATAACTAGTAATGGCGCACTGTCCCCTGGTGCGCCACTGCTAACAATTTTTTTTACCTTTTTTTCAAAACTAGTAATGGCGCACCGCCCACCTGGTGCGCCCTTAGTAATGAGGACATTAATGGCGCACCATGTATGTGGTGCGCCACTGCTATATAGCAGTGGCGCACCACATACATGATGCACCATTAATGTCCAGATTAGCTATAGCCCTTTTCCTAGTAGTGGAGGGGTAGGGCCTAATAAGTGCATAGGCAGGGCTGCTGAAGGGGTTGGCCCCTTTGAAGTTTTCCGTTGCTGCTTCATTAGTCTTGTTCTTGGGGGCGGTTTCTAATTTCCACGTGTGCGGTGCGTGGTGTCGTGGAAGAACTTGGAATGTGGCTCATGGATTCTCCCCGTCCCACGATCATGGGGCGAAAACTGCCACCCCACTAGTCCCCCATCCCGCACGCACCTTGCCATGTTCTCCGCATGCATTAGGCATGGTAGGTAGCGGATGCGGAGGGCACGGGGAGGAGCATTGTAGTTTAAACTAGAGTGTTGATGGTTGGGGCAGAGGGGCGGCCTCGGCCCTCAGATCCATAATGGGTGCAGAGAGGCCGCATTGGAGGAGAGGGGCGGCCTCGGCCCTCAGATCCATAATGGGTGCAGAGAGGCCGCATTGGAGGAGAGGGGCGGCCGTCTCCATAGGAGGGGTCAGCCCCTTGCCCCGTTTCCCTATAAAAAGGCATGGGGTAGTGTTCTTCAGCGCACACTCCTCCTCCTCTTCTGTGATCCTTCTTTTCGAGCCATGGTGCGAGGCCGAGGGCATGGTGGTTCTCAGGTAGCGGCGACGAGGGCTTCTTCTCAATAGCGGTCCCCTCCTCCCCCGGACCCTGAGGTAGCGGAGCCGTCCGCAAGGAGGGGTGGAAGGGGGTGTGGCCGTGGTTGCCACGGTGCTCGAGGAGGAGGAGGACGGGGCAGCGCCCCGGTGGTGCCTCCACCGGCGGCTCCACCCCCGTTGGAAGGCCATGTCGGGGACGATCCTTGAGAGTTCATCATCAGACTGTATAAACCCCTGCGCAGCCGGCTTCTTCTTCCATCCTTCTTTGCACGGGAGATGGAGGTCGAGCAGCCGCGCACCCTGAGGCTGCACATGAGGGGTTGTGGAGATGGGAGCACGAGGGTTGACGTCGACTTCCCCGCCCCTTATGTCATGTACCTTCGTCGCGGCTAGAAGACTTTTGCTCGTGCCCACAACTTTTCAGAGGGGCAGAATCTCCATTTCAAATTAATGGAGAGCGTCCTACTCTCTGTCAAGATCTTCGGGCGCTCGGGAGGCCGCTTAGCGTGCTGCATGGAGAGCTCGACCGACGAAGAAAGCTCCTCCTCGAGCGAAAGCGACGAGGAGGGCAGTGACGGCGATGACGACGGCAGCAGGCGGAGGAGCGATGACTTTGACTCTGGCTGATCGTCGCTCGCACCATCTTCATCAGGAGGCAGCACCATCATCTGCATCTCCTCCCAGCAACGTGATTTGTCTGGGAGTTGGATGCAGAGGTGTGGATGGTGCCGTCGGGCTCCTCCAGCAGTCTTCCAGCTAGACCCTGGCAGGCTTCCTCTCAGGCTGCAGCTTTGTTAGCCCTCCTGAGTCCTGCTGGCCCTGGTGACTGTGGTTGACAGGGTTGCCTTCCGCCGTGCTCTCCATCGAGGCGTTCCCTCGTGCTTCCACTTCCCCTGGGCTACCTCTCCTGCAGCCCGACGAGAGCGGGCCGGGCCTTCACCTTGACGCTCCTTTTGCCCCCTCACCTTCGACGGCTGTACCTAGGAGGGGAGGGACAAGAAAGAGCATCACAGAGCACTTATCTTTTTTCAATCTTAAATCTGCAGGCAATTGCCAAATTTCAATTCAAATAATGTAATCTCTCAAGTCCATCTTTGTATTCTGTAATGCTTGTACTTGCAACTGAATATGAATGTAAAATATGAATCTTGTCGGGAACTCATGCATGTGTATGTCCATGTAGAGGCAAGGTGCCTCTTTAATAGAATAAACGAGTTTTCCTCGGCAAGATATCCTGCCAGCACCCTCTTTGTCTGCTAGAGAACTTTGTCTGCCGGGGAACAGGCAGAGACGCCAGCCCCCCGCCACCTCCTTTTTCCCAAATTCCACTGCGACCATCCTAACCAAAGCAACATTTGAGTCATGGATGGGAGCACCTAAGTTTCAAAGAGGGAGGCAAGGTTTTCTTATGCAAAGTAGCTTTACAGAATACTAATGGACAAGAGGTCAACTTACCCGTTTGGCTTGTCGGGGATCCCCATGCCGTGCAATCTATTCGTCTCTTATTAAAGCCAAGTTCATGGCAAGAACCTGCAACTCCATGTAGATGAGAATGAATGCAGGATGGAATCCTATCTATATGCATATGCAAATGCTCATGAAATTCTTATGCAATGATCTATGTGTACTTGTGCATGCATGCAATCTTAGCTGGGCCACCCTACAACGCTTCTTTATTTTCTCTTACACGGGATCATCGCCCCGGCTTGTACAAGGGGTTACATGCAACTTAGGCAATGCCATGTACAATGGGTGGCTGCTGGGCAGGGCCCGGCAGCCTCTGCGCCTTACAGGTAGAACTTACGGAGATGCTCAATGTTCTATGAGTTTTGCAACGGTGTGCCATCTCCGGTCTCCAGACGGACTACAGTGGGTCTGGTGACTCGTACCACCCGGTAAGGGCCCTCCCACTTTGGTGATAACTTGTGTGTACCCTTGGCGGACTGAACACGCCTAAGGACAAGGTCACCTTCCTCAAAACACCGGGCACGAACCCTGCAGCTGTGATAGTGACGCAGGCCTTGCTGATACCATGCAGCATGCGTAGCGGCCCGGAGACGGTTCTCCTCAAGTAGCATAGCGTCGTCACGCCTGTGCTGATCTTGTGCTACTTCATCGTAGGAAAGCACTCGACGAGACCTGTAAATGAGTTCCATGGGGATAACTGCTTTTGCCCCATAGACCAGGGAGAAGGGATTCTTCCCGGTAGCTCGATTATGTGTCGTTCTGAGGGACCAGAGAACTACCGGCAGCTCCTCGATCCACCGCCTGCCGTGCTTCTGCAGCGTATCGAAAGTCCTTGTCTTCAGTCCATGAAGCACTTCAGCGTTCGCCCTCTCAGCTCATCCATTGCTTCGGGGGTGTGCCACAAAGGAAAATGAGATCTTGCATCCGAGGGTTCGAACATATTGCATGAAGGCGTGGCTCGTGAATTGGGTGCCGTTGTCAGTGATGATCCTTGCCGGAACTCTAAAACGACACACCAATTCCGTCAAGAACTTGATAGCTGACTGAGAAGTCACCCTCCTCACGGCAGTCACTTCTGGCCACTTTGTAAACTTGTCGATGGCAACGAATAACAATTCAAATCCCCCGACTGCTCGGGGGAAGGGGCAGAGGATATCGATCTCCCAGACCGAAAATGGCCATAAAAGAGGGATTGTCTGAAGATCTTGGGCAGGCGGGTGTGTTTTCTTGGAATGGAACTCACAGGCTTCACATGTCGTGACGAGCTCAACTGCGTCTTGGAGGGCTGTGAGCCAATTGAATCCTTGCCGGAATGCTTTCTGAACTAATGTCGTTGATCCAATGTGTGAGCCGCACATTCATCTGTGAATCTCAGCCAGCAGTTCCTTTCCATCCTCCCGGCAAACACACTTCAATTTCACACCGTTGGGCCTCCTTCTGTACGGAGTGTCATTGACAAACTGATACATACTAGCCCTCCAGGTTACTTTCTCAGCTTCATCTGGGTCGTCGGGGAGTTCTCTGGTCTGGAGGAAGTGGACGATGTGCCTTTCCCAAGTTGGAGCATGAGGCTCGGCAACGAGGACTAGTGGCACCTCCTCGGCTGCGGGAGCACCAGCCTCGTTCGCGGGGTCCATAGGACCGGCTGGAGGGGGTGGTCCGGCAGGCTGTGAGGTGTTGTTTCTGGCAGGGTCTCTGCCTGGAGCGGATGGCTTGATCGGGAGAGGCTTACCGTAGTCCAATTTTCTCCTTATCCGGGCCATTGTTTTGGTGATACGGAGGGTTGAGAGAGGTGGAGAACAAAAGTTCCTGGTTCCACATGTAACACCCACAAGGCGGCTATATCTCCCACGTGTCGGGGCACGACTTAGAGGCATAGCCGCATGGTAGGCACGTCGCAAGAGGGGTAATCTTTACACATCCCATGTACTGAATAAGAAAGGGATAAAGAGTTGGCTTACAATCGCCACTTCACACAATACATAAATAATCCATCCATCATCCAAGGTACAAACAATGGTCTGACTACAGAACCAAAATAAAGAAAGACAATCCCAAATGCTAGATCCCCGATCGTCCCAACTGGGCTCCACTACTGATCAACAGGAAACAAAACAAAACAACGGAAAGATCTTCATCGAGCTCCCACTTGAGCTGGTTTGCGTCACCTGCACTATCATCATTGGCACCTGCAACTGTTTGGAAGTATCTGTGAGTCACGAGGACTCAGCAATCTCACACCCGCACGATCAAGACTATTTAAGCTTATGGGTAGGATAGGGTAATGAGGTGGAGCTGCAGCAAGCACTAAGCATATATGGTGACGAACATACAAAAATAAGTGAGAGAAGAGAAGCAAAGCAACAGTCGTGAAGCTAGAAATGATGAAGAAGTGATCCTGAAACTACTTATGCACAACTATAACACAAGAACCATGTTCATTTCCCAGACTCCGCCGAAAAGAGACCATCACGGCTACACACGCGGTGGATGATTAAGAGGTGCACCGGCATGAGAAAACATTTGAAACAAGGAAAGGATATGATCGACAAAGTTTAGATTGAGTCCACCAGAGAAGAAAAGAAAGAAGAATGACAAACTAGAAGCTCTGTTAGTATCTTCCCGAGAATCCCCGGATAAGAACATTGACGGAAAAGAATGGAGAGGCTTCCCATCCATAAAAGGATACTTGATTAAGAAATCTTAATCCTTGAAGAAAAAAGGGATGGGATGGCAGGAAAACAAAGGCAACTTGGAAACAGATGAAACAAACAACATTGGGAAAAAACAAGAGAGTGATCTTGCGGATGTTGAAATGATCGGATCCACTTGAAGAGAAACACGCCAGTTGAAAAGGATTGACATGACAATCTCGATTATCATGGAGGATTGGTATTCACATAGGAGTATGAGAACACCGCTTAGGAAAGGTTTGGAATCAACACTTGACATCGAAGCAACTCGAATACCACAACAAAAACAAAACAAGGATTTGGCTTACAGAATAAGCCGGAAACAAACATATGATAGACCCCAAATCGTATCATGTGTCTGTTGGAAAGATATTCTAGGAGCTACTTGAATTCCCACTTATAAACTCCCAAAACTTTCTGGTTATGCAATCAGGTGTTTGGGATACAGGGGAAGCATAATATCTCACCCAAAACTAACAAATCCTACATCTAGCTGTATCCATCCTTCAACACATAACCAAGAAACCTTCGGAAATCGTTTACCTCAACCTTCGAAAAGCATCTGTTATACAAGTTATGGCAATACTCCTGAACTCCCGCCCCAGTACTGGGTGTCGTCGAGGTTATCTCACCAACAACTGCATAAAAGAGATTTTTGATGTTGGCGAACTCAGGTATTCCAGAACTGCAACGATAAAATTGTGACGACAACACCTCAGAGCTCAACTCCCCGGGACACTGCCACAACCCCTAAATGTCAGGAGGCAGCAAGAACAATGTTCTCATCATAAGACTATCAGAACGATACCAAGATACACGCGTGATCCTAAAAAAATTCATGAAATTTGAGGAGAGAAGAGTCAAAACATCTACGCTAGGAGGCCTCACCAGAGCGACGAATGGACTAAGGAGTAAAAACAATCCTACTCTCCGATATATATAATCCTAAGACTCAAAACATTTTGTTCTAGTCTCAATAACGTCAGTGGTTCGATCAAGCAGTGGGCTCCTAAGCCGGGGATGGCTGTGATACCAACTTGTAACACCCACAATGCGGCTATATCTCCCGCGTGTCGGGGCACGACTTAGAGGAATAGCCGCAAGGTAGGCATGTCGCAAGAGGGGTAATCTTTACACATCCCATGTACTGAATAAGAAAGGGATAAAGAGTTTGCTTACAATCGCCACTTCACACAATACATAAATAATCCATCTATCATCCAAGGTACAAACAAAGGTCCGACTACGGAACCAAAATAAAGAAAGACAACCCCAAATGCTAGATCCCCGATCCTCCCAACTGGGCTCCGATGTCTACTACACAACCTTCTTCTTGTATACATTGTTGGGCCTCCAAGTGCAGAGGTTTGTAGGACAGTAGCAAATTTCCCTCAAGTGGATGACCTAAGGTTTATCAATCCGCAGGAGGCGTAGGATGAAGATGGTCTCTCTCAAGCAACCCTGCAACCAAATAACAAAGAGTCTCTTGTGTCCCCAACACACCCAATACAATGGTAAATTGTATAGGTGCACTAGTTCGGCGAAGAGATGGTGATGCAAGTGGTATATGGATAGTAGATAATAGTTTTTGTAATCTGAAATAATAAAAACAGCAAGGTAACGAGTGATAAAAGTGAGCGTAAACGGTATTGCAATGTGTTGAAACAAGGCCTAGGGTTCATACTTTCGCTAGTGTAAGTTCCCTCAACAATACTAACATAATTGGATCATAAAACTATCCCTCAACATGCAACACAGAGTCACTCCAAAGTTACTAATAGCGGAGAACGAACGAAGAGATTATGGTAGGGTACGAAACCACTTCAAAGTTATTCTTTCCAATCAATCCAGTGGGCTATTCCTATAAGTGTCACAAATAGACCTAGAGTTCGTACTAGAATAACACCTTAAGACACAAATCAATCAAAACCCTAATGTCAGCTAGATACTCCAATGTCACCTCAAGTATCCCTGGGTATGATTATACGATATGCATCACACAATCTCAGATTCATCTATTCAACCAACACATAGAACCTCAAAGAGTGCCCCAAAGTTTCTACCGGAGAATCACGACGAAAACGTGTGCCAGCCTCTATGCATAGGTTCCCAATGTCACGAAACCCGCAAGTTGGTCACCTTAACATACATCAAGTGGCACGTGGTATCCCATTGTCACCACAGATATCCACGGCAAGACATACATCAAGTGTTCTCAAGTCTTTAAAGACTCAATCCGATAAGATTACTTCAAAAGGGGAAACTCAATTCATTATAAGAGAGAAGAGGGGGAGGAGAAACATAAGATCCAACTATAATAGCAAAGCTCGCGATACATCAAGATCGTGCCAACTCAAGAACACGAGAGAGAGAGAGATCAAACACATAGCTACTGGTACATACCCTCAGCCTCGAGGGAGAACTACTCCCTCCTCGTCATGGAGAGCACCGGGATGATGAAAATGGCCACCGGAGAGGGATTCCCCCTCCAGCAGGGTGCCAGAACGGGTCTAGATTGGTTTTCGGTGGCTATGAAGGCTTCTGGCGGCGGAACTCCCGATCTAATCTCCGTTCTGGAAGTTTTAGGTTACGTAGGTATATATGGGTGTAGGAGGTACGTCGGTAGACCGAAGGAGGGGCCACGAGGCAGGGGGGCGCGCCCCAGGGGGGTGGGCGCGCCCCTACCCTCGCGAGCTCCTCCTTCATCTTCTAACGTAGGGTCCAAGTCTATCCAGTAGGTTTCCTTCCAAAAATGACTTCTCTAGTTGATTTCGTTCCGTTTCGACTCCGTTTGATATTCCTTTTCTTCGAAACACTGAAATAGGCAAAAGCAGCAAATCTGGGCTGGGCCTCCGGTTAATAGGTTAGTCCCAAAAATAACATAAAATTGGATATTAAAGCCCAATATTGCCCAAAACAGTAGATAATATAGCATGGAGCAATAAAAAATTATAGATACCTTGGAGACGTATCAATCATCCGCAAGCTTAATTCCTGCTCATCCTCGAGTAGGTAAATGATAAAAAAGATAATTTTTGATGTGGAATGCTAGTTGGCATAATTTCAATGTGATTCTTCTTACTTGTGATATGAATATTCAGATCCGAAAGATTCAAGACAAAAGTTCATATTGACATCAAAACAATAATACTTCAAGCATACTAACTAAGCAATCATGTCTTCTCAAAATAACATGGCCAAAGAAAGCTATCCCTACAAAACCATATAGTCTGGCTATGCTCCATCTTCACCACACAAAATATTGAAATCATGCACAACCCCGATGACAAGCCAAGCAATTGTTTCATACTTTTGATGTTCTCAAACTTTTTCAATCTTCACGCAATACATGAGCGTGAGCCATGGACATAGCACTATAGGTGGAATAGAATGGTGGTTGTGGAGAAGACAAAAAGGGAGAAGATAGTCTCACATCAACTAGGCGTATCAACGGGCTATGGAGATGCCCATCAATAGATATCAATGTGAGTGAGTAGGGATTGCCATGCAACGGATGCACTAGAGCTATGAGTGTATGAAAGCTCAAAAAGAAACTAGTGGGTGTGCATCTAACTCTCTTGCACACGAAGACCTAGGGCATTTTGAGGAAGCCCATCATTGGAATATACAAGCCAAGTTCTACAATGAAAAATTCCCACTAGTATATGAAAGTGACAACATAGGAGACTCTTTATCATGAAGATCATGGTGCTACTTTGAAGCACAAGTGTGGTAAAATGATAGTATCATTGCCCCTTCTCTCTTTCTCTCTCATTTTTTATTTAATTTTATTTTTTTTATTTTTTTTGGGCCTTCTTTTTTTTTATGGCCTATTTTCTTTCTTTTTTTATTTGGGCTTCTTTGGCCTCTTTTATTTATTTTTTATCCGGATTCTCATCCCGACTTGTGGGGGAATAATAGTCTCCATCATCCTTTCCTCACTAGGACAATGCTCTAATAATGATGATCATCACACTTTTATTTACTTACAATTCAAGAATTACAACTCGATACTTAGAACAAGATATGACTCTATATGAATGCCTCCGGCGGTGTACCGGGATGTGCAATGACTCATGAGTGACATGTATGAAAGAATTTATAATGGTGGCTTTGCCACAAATACGATGTCAAATACATGATCATGCTAAGCAATATGACAATGATGAAGTGTGTCATAATAAATGGAATGGTGGAAAGTTGCATGGAAATATATCTCGGAATGGCTATGGTAATGCCATAATAGGTAGGTATGGTGGCTGTTTTGAGAAAGGTATATGGTGGGTGTATGGTACCGGCGAAAGTTGCGTGGTACTAGAGAGGCTAGTAATGGTGGAAGGGTGAGAGTGTGTATAATCCATGGACTCAACATTAGTCATAAAGAACTCATATACTTATTGCAAAAATCTACAAGTTATCAAAGCAAAGTATTATGTGCATGCTCCTAGGGGGATAGATTGGTAGGAAAATACCATCGCTCGTCCCCGACCGCCACTCATAAGGAAGACAATCAATAAATAAATCATGCTCCGACTTCATCACATAACGGTTCACCATACGTGCATGCTACGGGAATCACAAACTTCAACACATGTATCTCTCAAAATCACAACTACTCAACTAGCATGACTCTAATATTACCATCCTCATATCTCAAAACAATCATCAAGTATCAAACTTCTCATAGTATTCAACACACTCATAAGAGAATTTTATTATTCTTGAATACCTAGCATACTAGGATTTTAGTAAATTACCATGCTATTAAGACTCTAAAAATAATATAAATGAAGCATGAGAGTTCATCTATTTCTTCAAAATAAAACTACCACCATGCGCTAAAAGGATATAAGTGAAGCACTAGAGCAACAACAAACTACTCCGAAAGATATAAGTGAAGATCAATGAGTATTCGAATAATTATGCAACTATGTGTAGACTCTCTAACATTTAAGAATTTCAGATCTTGGTATTTTATTCAAACAGCAAGCAAAGCAAAATAAAATGACATTCTAAGAATGGATAACATCATGTGAAGTAGCAAAAACTTAGGATCAACCGATACTAACCGATAGTTGTTGAAGAAGAAAGGTGGAATGCCAACTGGGGCATCCCCAAGCTTAGACGCTTGAGACTTCTTGAAATATTATCTTGGGGTGCCTTGGGCATTCCCAAGCTTGAGCTTTTGTGTCTCCTTAATTCCTCTCATATCCCGGTCTCCCTAAATCTCAAAAGCTTCATCCACACAAAACTCAAAAAGGACTCGTGAGATAAGTTAGTATAAACCATTGCCAAAACCTTATCATACTCTACTGTAGAAAATCACTAAAATTATTATTCAACATTGCATACTAAATGCCTCTGCATATTTAGTAGTCCTATCGTCAAATAGAATCATTAAAGAAGCAAACATATGCAAACAATGCAAACATAACAGCAATCTCCCTAAACAGGATAGTCTGTAAAGAATGCTGCAACATCCATACTTCCCTAGCTCCAAAAATTATGAAATAAAATTACCACTTTAGTAAATTTATCAGAGCTTAATATTCAAAAGGTTTCAACATTTTATCACATTCTGACTTTTCTAGGGAATTATTGCAACAGCGGTAAAATTTCTGTTTTCAAACAGCAATATGTATACTTGTAACATAGGCATAGTAAAGGCTATCAATGCCACTTTTATTGAAATAAAAGGTGCAAAACATTATTCTAAATAACAGCAAGCAAATCCTAACAAAATAAATTGACGCTCCAAGCAAAACACATATCATGTGGCGATTAAAAATATAGCTCCAAGTAAAGTTACCGATGAACGAAGACGAAAGAGGGGATGCCTTCCGGGGCATCCCCAAGCTTAGGCTCTTGGTTGTCCTTGAATATTACCTTGGGGTGCCTTGGGAATCCCCAATATTAGTCTCTTGCCACTACTTATTCCATAGTTCATCGAATCTTTACCCAAAACTTGAAAACTTCACAACACAAAACTTAAAGTAGAAAACTTGTGAGCTCCGTTAGTATAAGAAAATAAATCACCACTTCGAGGTACTGTAATGAACTCATTCTTAATTTATATTTGTGTTAAACCTACTGTATTCCTACTTATCTATGGTTCATACCCTCTGATAATACTCATAGATTCATCAAAATAAGCAAACAACACATCGAAAATAGAATCTGTCAAAAACAGAACAGTCTGTAGTCATCTGGATCAAACGTATACTTATGGAACCCCAAAAATTCTAAAATAAATTGCTGGACCTGAGTAATTTATCTATTAATCATCTGAAAAAATAATTAACTAAATAGTACTCTCTAACAAAAAATGGCAGCAATTCTCGTGAGTGCTAAAGTTTCTGTTTTTTACAGCATGATCAACAAGACTTTCCCCAAGTCTTCCCAAAGGTTCTACTTGGCACAAACACTAATTAAAACAATAAAACCACATCTAAACAGAGGCTATATGAATTATTTATTACTTCGAAGGAGCAAAAAGCAAAGAACAAGAATAAAATTGGGTTGCCTCCCAACAAGCGCTATCGTTTAACGCCCCTAGCTAGGCACGATGATTTCAATGATGCTCACATAAAAGATAAGAATTGAAACATAAAGAGAGCATCATGAAGAATATGACTAGCACATTTAAGTCTAACCCACTTCCTATGCATAGGGATTTTGTGAGAAAACAACTTGTGGGAACAATAATCAACTAGCATAGGAAGGTAAAACAAGCATAACTTCAAAATTTTAAGCACATAGAGAGGAAACTTGATATTATTGCAATTCCTACAAGCATATGTTTCTCCCTCATAACAATTTTCAGTAGAATCATGAATGAATTCAACAATATAACCAGCACCTAAAGCATTCTTTTCATGATCTACAAGCATAGAAAATTTACTACTCTCCACATAAGCAAAATTCTTCTCATGAATAATAGTGGGAGCAAACTCAACAAAATAATTATCATGTGAGGCATAATACAATTGAAAACTAAAATCATGATGACAATTTTCATGGCTATCATTATTATTTATAGCATACAAGTCATCACAATAATCATCATAGATAGCAACTTTGTTCTCATAATCAATTGGAACCTCTTACAGAATAGTTGAATCATTACTAAATAAAGTCATGACCTCTCCGAAACCACTTTCATCAACATAATCATCATAAATAGGAGGCATGCTATTATCATAATAAATTTTGTCATCAAAACTTGGGGGACAAAAAATATCATCTTCATCAAACATAGCTTCCCCAAGCTTGTGGCTCTGCATATCATTAGCATCATGGATATTCAAGGAATTCATACTAACAACATTGCAATCATGCTCATCATTCAAATATTTAGTGCCAAACATTTTATAGATTTCTTCTTCTAGAACTTGAGCACAATTATCCTTTCCATCATACTCACGAAAGATATTAAAAAGGTGAAGCGTATGAGACAAACTCAATTCCATTTTTTATAGTTTTCTTTTCTAAACTAAACTAGTGATAAAACAAGAAACTAAAAGACTCGATTCCAAGATCTAAAGATATACCTTCAAGCGCTAACCTCCTCGGCAACGGCGCCAGAAAAGAGCTTGATGTCTACTACACAACCTTCTTCTTGTAGACGTTGTTGGGCCTCCAAGTGCACAGGTTTGTAGGACAATAGCAAATTTCCCTCAAGTGGATGACCTAAGGTTTATCAATCCGCAGGAGGCGTAGGATGAAGATGGTCTCTCTCAAGCAACCCTCCAACCAAATAACAAAGAGTCTCTTGTGTCCCCAACACACCCAATACAATGGTAAATTGTATAGGTGCACTAGTTCGGCGAAGAGATGGTGATACAAGTGGTATATGGATAGTAGATAATAGTTTTTGAATCTGAAATAATAAAAACAGCAAGGTAACCATTGATAAAAGTGAGCGTAAACGGTATTGCAATGTGTTGAAACAAGGCCTAGGGTTCATACTTTCTCTAGTGTAAGTTCCCTCAACAATACTAACATAATTGGATCATAAAACTATCCCTCAACATGCAACAAAGAGTCACTCCAAAGTTACTAATAGCGGAAAACGAACGAAGAGATTATGGTAGGGTATGAAACCACCTCAAAGTTCTTCTTTCCAATCAATCCGGTGGGCTATTCCTATAAGTGTCACAAACAGCCCTAGAGTTCATACTAGAATAACACCTTAAGACACAAATCAATCAAAACCCTAATGTCACCTAGATACTCTAATGTCACCTCAAGTATCCGTGGGTATGATTATACGATATGCATCACACAATCTCATATTCATTTATTCAACCAACACATAGAACCTCAAAGAGTGCCCCAAAGTTTCTACCGGAGAATCACGACGAAAACGTGTGCCACCCCTATGCATAGGTTCCCAATGTCACGAAACACGCAAGTTGGTCACCTTAACATACATCAAGTGGCACGTGGTATCCCATTGTCACCACAGATATCCACGGCAAGACATACATCAAGTGTTCTCAAGTCTTTAAAGACTCAATCCGATAAGATTACTTCAAAAGGGGAAACTCAATTCATTACAAGAGAGAAGAGGGGGAGGAGAAACATAAGATCCAACTATAATAGCAAAGCTCGCGATACATCAATATCGTGCCAAATCAAGAGCATGAGAGAGAGAGAGAGATCAAACACATAGCTACTGGTACATACCCTCAGCCCCGAGGGAGAACTACTCCCTCCTCGTCATGGAGAGAACCAGGATGATGAAGATGGCCACCGGAGAGGGATTCCCCCTCCGGCAGGGTGCCGGAACGGGTCTAGATTGGTTTTCGGTGGCTACGGAGGCTTCTGGCGGCGGAACTCCCGATCTAATCTCCGTTCTGGAAGTTTTAGGTTATGTAGGTATATATGGGTGCAGGAGGTACGTCGGTGGACCGGAGGAGGGGCCACGAGGCAGGGGGCGCGCCTCGGGGGGTGGGCGCGCCCCTACCCTCGTGAGCTCCTCCTTCATATTCTAACGTAGGGTCCAAGTCTATCCGGTAGGTTTCCTTCCAAAAATAACTTCTCCAGTTGATTTCGTTCCGTTTCGACTCCGTTTGATATTCCTTTTCGTCGAAACACTGAAACAGGCAAAAGCAGCAAATCTGGGCTGGGCCTCCGGTTAATAGGTTAGTCCCAAAAATAATATAAAAGTGGATATTAAAGCTCAATATTGCCCAAAACAGTAGATAATATAGCATGGAGCAATCAAAAATTATAGAAACGTTGGAGACGTATCAGGCTCCACTACTGATCAACGGGAAACGAAACAAAACAACGGAAAGATATTTATCGAGCTTCCACTTGAGCTAGTTTGCGTTACCTGCACTGTCATCATTGGCACCTTCAACTATTTGGAAGTATCTGGGAGTCACGAGGACTCAACAATCTCACACCCGCGCGATCAAGACTATTTAATCTTATGGGTAGGATAGGGTAATGAGGTGGAGCTGCAGCAAGCACTAAGCATATATGGTGACTAACATACACAAATAAGAGCGAGAAGAGAAGCAAAGCAATGGTCGTGAAGCTAGAAATGATGAAGAAGTGATCCTGAAACTACTTATTCACAGCCATAACACAAGAACCGTGTTCACTTCCCGGACTCCGCCGAAAAGAGACCATCACGGCTACACATGCGGTTGATTCATTTTAATTAAGTTAAGTGTCAAGTTCTCTACAACCGGATATTAAAAAATTCCCAGCTGCCACATAACCGCGGGAACATCTTTCGAAAGTTCAAAACCTGCAGGGGTGTCCCAACTTAGCCCATCACAAGCTCTCACGGTCAACGAAGGACATTCCTTCTCCCAGGAAGACCCAATCAGACTCGGAAACCCGGTTACAAGACATTTCGACAATGGTAAAACAAGACCAGCAAAGCCACCCGATGTGCCGACAATCCCGATAGGAGCTGCACATATCTCGTTCTCAGGGCAACACCGGATGAGACATCATACGAGTAAAACCAACCCTCAAGTTCTACTCAGTTCGGACCAACTCTTAGAGAAGCACTGGCCCGGGGGGTTAAAATAAAGATGACCCTCGACAGAGCGACTCCCAAGGGAAAAGTAGGTGGTGGTCAGGCAAATGGTAAAACCAAGGTTGGGCCTTGCTGGAGGAGTTTTATTCAAAGCGAACTGTCAAGGGGTTCCCATAACACCCAACCGCGTAAGGAACGCAAAATCAAGGAACATAACACCGGTATGATGGAAACTAGGGCGGCAAGAGTGGAACAAAACACCAGGCATAAGGCTGAGCCTTCCACCCTTTTCCATGTACATAGGTGCATTAATTAAATAAGATATATTGTGATATACCAACATATCCATGTTCCAAACATGGAACAAACTTCATCTTCACCTGCAACTAATAATGCTATAAGAGGGGCTGAGCAAAAGAGGTAACATAGCCAATCAATGGTTTGCTAGGAAAGGTGGGTTAGAGGCTTGACATGGCATTATGGGAGGCATGATATAGCAAGTGGTAGGTAGCGCGACATAGCAATAGAACGAACAACTAGCAAGCAAAGATAGAAGTGATTTCGAGGGTATGGTCATCTTGCCTGCAATGTACTCAGAGTTGTCGAAAGCTTGTTCCTCGAAGGCGTACTCGACAGGTACCTCAACACGTACTCGTCTCCCGGCTCTACCCAAAGAAAGCACACAAGCAATGGAACAACAATCAATCACGATGCAATGCACAAGCAACATGATGCAATTCATGGCATGATATGCGAGATGTGATATGCAATGCATATGCGTGCTCCGGAAGGGAAAGAAAGATCAAGGCATCAGCTTGGCAAACCAAGTGTGCCGCTGGAAATATGAGATGAGTTTGGTTGAAATCGATATAAATATCACCGGAAACGGATGCACGGTTTGCAAATGGCAAGCAAAACAAGAATGGCACAATTCTGCGATTAACAGCACGATGCCATCTAGAATGCAACAAGAAACTAAGCTACTGCACTCCAACCTAGCAACAAAGCACATGGAAGTGATTTACAGGTGATGCTTGACAAAACATGAACACTGAGCTATGGCTAAATCACACAAGAGCAGGTTCAAACAAGCATGGCAAAAGTGCAAAAGATATCAGCTTCACAGACTTAGTGAAAAATACTAGCATGACAGAAATAACATCAGGAATCCATGTTTAGATCAAGCAAACAACATGCTACAGGAACACATCATAGCAATAAAAGGCATGGCATGATTGTACTGAATGCATAGAACAAAAGTCTCTTACTGATCATGAGCCAAAAAGGCACAGAAGATATGATGGCACCCATGTAAACATAGCGAGTTTTATTAAGAGTTTCAGACTTATGAGGTATGAAGGCAACTTTGCAAGCTCAAACCACTCACCACAAAGCATTGCATGAAAAGACAAGCATAATAACGACAAGAAGACATGTTCATGAAGCTAACCATGGCAAAATTGATTAACATGTAAACAATCTGCCAGGAACATTTTATAGCAAACGTAGAGCAAGAACAAGACATGCTAGAGCACTCCATTGCAAACAGGGGCATTGATGTATATAGCATAACCATATGTCCAAAACACCCTTACTTAAGTACTCCCTCCGTCCCAAAATTCTTGTCTTAGAATTGTCTAGATATGGATGTACCTAATACTAAAACGTGACTCGATACATCCGTATTTAGACAAATCTAAGACAAGAATTTTGAGACGGAGGGAGTATGTCAAAATAAGCATTGATCAAACTGTAGCATCAAGTTTACATGGCATCAAAATAACAGCAGGCAAAAGACATAGCAAAATCCTAAGTCCCCGAAAACAGCAATATCACAAATCCTAGTTTGCATGCTTGTGCTAGTCACCACATTGATCACAAAAATGCAAGATAAACTCCACTGTAAAGATGGCATGACATAGTTCGAAACACATGTAGAGCTCATGCCCATATGATGCACACATCTAATGAGATAAAAATGACAATTCACCCTAAACTGATAAGTAGCAGAAGTGAACATTTTATAGCACTCTTGCATCACTGATTTGGGCATCACGATGAACTCAAACAAGCATGCCATAATGGAATGAAATGAAGAGCATCTCTCAGTGAAAATTTTGATATATCATATGCATGATTTGGAGCACCGAGCAACAAGTTATATCATGATGAAAAGGTGCACAATAAGTTACAGAACTGGGACTTAGCCATATTTCACCTCGCGGGAAAACGGGATCCCATGGTACGGGGACGGATCGAACCGGGCGGTGCATGCCACTTGGATGGAGGGGCCGGTGGATCTGGTCCAGGAGGGGAGGACAAGGCGACGTGGCGGTGCTCCAGCGCGGGAGGACAACGGCTCCGGTGGCCAGCGTGAGGTTGTCGTGGCGAGGCGGCGAACGCCGGCGAGGAGCCGCGGGGAGCGGGGCAACGCGGCCGTGCGGATCCGGGGCGGCAGCGATGCTGGCGCGGGGTGCGGATGCCGAGGCGGTGGTGGCGGAGGCGAGGTCCGGTAGGGCGCTGCTCCGGCGAGGTCACGGGAGGCGCCGGCGGCCGGCAACGAAGGAGCGGCGTGCGGCGGCGGAGCACGCGCGGGAGTGCGCGGGCGGCGGCACGCGGGATCCAGGCTCGGCGGGCCGGTGTGGCGGTGGGAGGACGGCGAGTGACGTGCCACGCCGTGGTTGGACGAGGGGCAACGGCGGACGTGTCCGGCCGCCGGGCGGACATGTCCGGTGGCGCGGGGGAAGATGGGTCTAGGGTTTAGACCGGGAATTTCGGGGGGGGGGGAGGCACATATATATATAGGTAGAAGGAGGTGGGAATGTCCAAATGAGGTGTAGTTTTCGCCCACACGATCGTGATCCGACGGCGGAGGACATGGAAGTGGTTTGGACGGGTTATTCGGCTGTTTTGAGGGGTGTTGGAATGCAACACAAAAGAGGCTTTTACGGTTACCCGGTTAACCATTGGAGTATCAAACGGACTCCAAATGGAACGAAATTTTACAGGCGGTCTACCGGTGGTGTACCAAGGCCACTTGGCAAATCCCGGTCCATTCCGAGAATGCTTAACACACGCTCACGAAAAGAGACAAGAGGGGTGCGCCGGAGCATGTAGGAGTGTCGGATTGCGAAATGGACAACGGCGAAAATGCTTGGATGCATGAGACGAACATGAATGCAAATGTGATGCACATCATGACATGATATGAAATGCATGACATGAACAAAATGCAAAACGAGGACAAAACCCAACCACAAAGGGAATATCATATCGCATCTCCGGAAAAGGCAAGAGTCAGAGTTACAAATATGGAAAGTTGTATCCGGGGCGTTACAACACTCCATCACTATGAGAGGATCTCGTCCTAAGATCTAGGATGGCACCGGAGGGAAAAGGAAGAGGAAGAGAAAAGGTAAAACTAAGTTGCTTCTTTGACAAACAAGTGAAACCAAAGAACCTTGATAGGTTAAACCATCTTCGAGAAAAGCATACAATGAAGATGAATAAAGTTGAAAACACTCCATTAGAAAAGAGGAACGAGGAAGAACAAATTCGGACATCACTTCGGTTGAAATGAGATGTGATACGTCTCCAACGTATCTATAATTTTTGATTGCTCCATGCTACTTTATCTACTGTTTTGGACAATATTGGGCTTTATTTTCCACTTTTATATTATTTTTGGGACTAACCTATTAACCGGAGGCCCAACCCAGAATTGTTGTTTTTTGCCTATTTCAGTATTTCGAGGAAACAGAATATCAAACGGAGTCCAAACGGTATGAAACCTTCGGGAACGTGATCTTCTCACCGAACATGATCTAGGAGACTTGGACCCTACTCCAAGAAGTTTCCGGGGAGGTCACGAGGGTGGAGGGCGCGCCCCCCTTGGGTGCGCCCCCCTGCCTCGTGGCCCCCTCAGAGCTCCACCGACGTGCTCCTTCCTCCTATATATACCTACGTACCCCCATTAGACCATAGACGGAGCCAAAACCTAATTCCACCACCGCAACTTCCTGTATCCACGAGATCCCATATTGGGGCCTGTTCCGGAGCTCCGCCGGAGAGGGCATCCATCACGGAGGGCTTCTACATCAACACCATAGCCCTTCCGCTGAAGTGTGAGTAGTTTACTTCAGACCTTCGGGTCCATAGCTAGTAGCTAGATGGCTTCTTCTCTCTTTTTGGATCTCAATACAATGTTCTCTCCCTCTCTCGTGGAGATCTATTCGATGCAATCTTCTTTTTTGCGGTGTGTTTGTTGAGACCGATGAATTGTGGGTTTATGATCCAACTTATCTATGAATAATATTTGAATCTTCTCTGAATTCTTTTATGTATGATTGAGTTATCTTTGCAAGTCTCTTCGAATTATCCGTTTGGTTTGGCCAACTAGATTGGTAGTTCTTGCAATGGGAGAAGTGCTTAGCTTTGGGTTCAATCTTGCGGTGTCCTTACTCAGTGACAGAAAGAGTTGCAAGGCACGTATTGTATTGTTGCCATCGAGGATAACAAGATGGGGTATTTATCATATTGCATGAATTTATTCCTCTACATCATGTCATCTTGCTTAAGGCGTTACTCTGTTTTTAACTTAATACTCTAGATGCATGCTGGATAGCGGTCGATGAGTGGAGTAATAGTAGTAGATGCAGCAGAGTTCGGTCTACTTGTCACGGACGTGATGCCTATATACATGATCATACCTAGATAACCTCATAACTATGCTAAATTCTATCAATTGCTCAACAGTAATTTGTTCACCCACCGTAGAATATCTATGCTCTTGAGAGAAGCCACTAGTGAAACCTATGGCCCCCGGGTCTATTCTCATCATATCAATCTCCATCACTTTATTTACTTGTTTTGCTTTACTTTTTACTTTGCATCTTTATACCAAAAATACCAAAAATATTATCTCTATCAGATCTCACTCTCGTAAGTGACCGTGAAGGGATTGACAACCCCTAAGCGTTGGTTGCGAGTTGCTACCGTTTTGTGCAGGTACGAGGGACTTGCGCGTGACCTCCTACTGGATTGATACCTTGGTTCTCAAAAACTGAGGGAAATACTTACGCTACTGTGCTGCATCACCCCCTCCTCTTCGGGGAAAACCAACGCTAGCTCGAGACGTAGCAAGAAGGATTTCTGGCGCCGTTGCCGGGGAGGCCTACGCCAAGTCAAGTCAAGATTTACTCTCCCGTCAACGAGCCATTTCTGGCGCCGTTGCCGGGGAAGCCTACGCAAAAGTCAACATACCAAGTACCCATCACAATCTCTATCTCTCGCATTACATTATTTGCCATTTGCCTCTCGTTTTCCTCTCCCCCACTTCACCCTTGCCGTTTTATTCGCCCTCTCTTTCCCTTTGCCTTTTGTTTGCTCGTGTGTTAGTTTGCTTGCTTGTTCGTCACGATGGCCTTACCTAATTTTGGTGATCTTCACCTTAAAAGGCTAGAAGATATCGAAAACAATGTCAGGAAGTTTATGGTCTTGCAATTTGAGCATAATAATTTCTTTAGAAACGAGCTTAAGGAACAAAAGAGTTTTATGAGTTATATGAATAAAGAGCTCGAATGATATGTCCAAAGAATTTGATGGTGTAAGAGCCCAAATTGCTCATCTTGAAAAAATGACCGCTGAAATTTCGGATATGCAAGCCACCTTAGTTAATAAGATGGCCGCTAAACCGAATAACTATGAGAATCAAGATGAAGATCTAAAAGTTATTGATGTTTCCCCTATTAAATCTTTGTTTTGCAATGTGAATCTTGATGAATCTGATTATGATCTTCCTTACCTAGAAGGCGTTCTAAGAATTCTGAGTTTTTAGATCTTGATGATGAAATTGATAAAAAGTGGGATTGAAAGAAATAAAAATCTAGATATTGCTAAACCCACTATTTTGGATCTCAAGGAATTTAACTATGAAAATTTCTCTTTAATTGATTGTATTTCCTTGTTGCAATCCGTGTTAAATTCTCCTCATGCTTATAGTCAAAATAAGGTCTTTACCGAACACATTGTTGATGCCTTAATGCAATCTTATGAAGAAAAGCTTGAGTTGAAAGTTTCTATCCCTAGAAAACTCCATGATGAGTGTGAACCTACAATTAAAATTAAAATTAAGGATTATGAGTTTCATGCTTTGTGTGATTTGGGTGCTAGTGTCTCTACTATTCCCAAAACTTTGTGTGATTTGCTAGATTTCCGTGACTTTGATAATTGCTCTCTAAACTTGCATCTTGCGGATTCCACTATTAAAAAGCCTATGGGAAGAATTAATGATGTTCTTATTGTTGCAAATAGGAATTATGTGCCCGTAGATTTTATCGTTCTTGATATAGATTGCAATCCTTCATGTCCTATTATTCTTGGTAGACCTTTCCTTAGAACGATTGGTGCAATTATTGATATGAAGGAAGGGAATATTAAATTCCAATTTCCCTTAAAGAAGGGCATGGAACACTTTCCTAGAAAGAAAATAAAATTACCATATGAATCTATCATGAGAGACACTTATGGATTGCCTACCAAAGATGGCAATACCTAGATCTATCCTTACTTTTATGCCTAGCTAGGGGCGTTAAACGATAGCGCTTGTTGGGAGGCAACCCAATTTTATTTTGTGTTTTTTGTTTTTGGTTCTGTTTAGGAATAAATAATCCATCTAGATTCTGTTTAGATGTGGTTTTATCTTTCAATTAGTGTTTGTGCCAAGTTAAACCTATTAGATCTTCTTGGAAGATAGTTATTTGATCTTGCTGTAATTTCCAGAATCTTTGCGCTCAGTGCCCGAATTGTCAAAAATCACCAGAACGTGATAAAATAGTGATTCCAATTTCTGCTGATCAATAAACAAATTTCCCAGGTCGTCTAATTTTGGTAGAATTTTTTGGGTTCCGGAAGTTTGCGTTAGTAACAGATTACTACAGACTGTTCTGTTTTTGACAGATTCTGTTTTGCGTGTGTTGTTTGCTTATTTTGATGAATCTATGGCTAGTAAAATAGTTTATAAACCATAGAGAAGTTGGAATACAGTAGGTTTAACACCAATACAAATAAAGAACAAGTTCATTACAGTACCTTGAAGTAGTCTTTTGTTTTCTTTCTCTAACGGAGCTCACAAGATTTCTATTGAGTTTTGTGTTGTGAAGTTTTCAAGTTTTGGGTGAGTTCTTTTGATGGATTATGGAACAAGGAGTGGCAAGAGCCTAAGCTTGGGGATGCCCATGGCACCCCCAAGATAATCCAAGGACACCAAAAAGTCAAAGCTTGGGGATGCCCCGGAAAGGCATCCCCTCTTTCGTCCACTTCCATCGGTAATTTACTTGGAGCTATATTTTTATTCACCACATGATATGTGTTTTGCTTGGAGCATCTTGTATTATTTGAGTCTTTGCTTGTTAGTCTACCACAATCATCCTTGCTGTACACACCTTTTGAGAGAGCCATATATGATTTGAAATTTGTTAGAATACTCTATGTGCTTCACTTATATCTTTTGAGCTTGATAGTTTTGCTCTATGTGCTTCACTTATATCTTTTGAGCTTGATAATTTTTGCTCTAGTGCTTCACTTAGATCTTTTAGAGCACGGTGGTGGTTTGTTTTAAAGAAACTTGATCTCTCATGCTTCACTTAGATTATTTTGAGAGTCGTTAATAGCATGGTAATTTGCTTAGTGTTAATATACTTGGTATTCAAGATATGTGAAACTTTCTTTTTAGTGGGTTGAATACTAAGATAAGTTTGATGCTTGATAATTGTTTTGATATATGGAGGTGATAATATCATAGTCGTGCTAGTTGAGTAGTTGTGAATTTTAGAAATACTTGTGTTTAAGTTAGCAAGTCCCGTAGCATGCACGTATGGTTAAAGTTGTGTAACAAATTTGAAGCATGAAGTGTACCTGGCTTGTGCATCCTTATGAGTGGCGGTCGGGGACGAGCGATGGTCTTTTCCTACCAATCTATCCCCCTAGGAGCATGCGCGTAGTACTTGATTTTTGATGACTTCTAAATTTTTGCAATAAGTATATGAGTTCTTTTGACTAATGTTGATTCCATGGATTATACGCACTTTTACCTTTCCGCCATTTGCTAGCCTCTTCGGTATCGTGCATTGCCCTTTCTCACATTGAGAGTTGGTGCAAACTTCACTGGTGCATCCAAACCCCGTGATATGATACGCTCTTTCACACATAAACCTCCCTATACCTTCCTCAAAACAGCCACCATACCTACCTATCATGGCATTTCCATAGCCATTCCGAGATATATTGCGATGCAACTTCCATCATCATCATGACATGCTTTACTTTTGTCATATTTCCATTGCATGATCTTGTAGTTGACATTGTATTTGTGGCAAAGCCACCATGCATTATTTTTCATACATGTCACTCTTGATTCATTGCACCATCTCGGTACACCACCGGAGGCATTCATATAGAGTCATATCTTGTTCTAGTATCGAGTTGTAATCATTATGTTGTAATCAATAGAAGTCTGATGATCATCATTATTAGAGCATTGCCCAATCAAAAAAAAGAGAAAGGCCAAAAAGAAAGGAAAAAAAGAAAGGCCCAAAAAAAGAGAAAATAAAAAGGGCAATGCTACTATCTCTTTTTCCACACTTGTGCTTAAAAGTAGCACCTTGTTCTTCATGTAGTGAGTCTCATATATTGTGCTTCAAAGTAGCACCATGATTTTCATATAGTGAGTCTCATAATTTGTCTTGTTCATACTATGGGAATTTTTCATTGTAGAACTTGGCTTGTATATTCCAACGATGGGCTTCCTCAAAATGCCCTAGGTCTTCATGAGCAAGCAAGTTGGATGCACACCCACTAGTTTTCTTTCGTTGAGCATTCTTAGCTCTAGTGCATCCGTTGCATGGCAATCCCTACTCCTTGCATTAACATCAATTGATGGGCATCTCCATAGCTCATTGATTAGCCTCGTTGATGTGAGACTTTCTCCTTTTTGTCTTCTCCACACAATCCCCATCATCATATTCTATACCACCCATAGTGCTATGTCCATGGCTCGCGCTCATGTATTGCGTGAAGGTTGAAAAAGTTTGAATTATTTGAGTATGAAACAATTGCTTGGCTTGTCATCGGGGGTATAGAAGTTGGGAACATCTTTGTGTGACGAAAATGAAGCATAGCCTAACTATATGATTTTGTAGGGATGAACTTCCTTTGGCCATGTTATTTTGAGATGACATAATTGTTTGATTAGTATGCTTGAAGTATTATCATTTTTATGTCAATATGAACTTTTGTCTTGAACCTTTCGGATCTGAATATTCATACCATGATTAAGAAGATTTACATTGAAATTATGCCAAAGTATCACTCCGCATCAAAAATTCTCTTTTTATCATTTACCTACTCGAGGACGAGCAGGAATTAAACTTGGGGATGCCTGATACGTCTCCAACGTATCTATAATTTTTGATTGCTCCATGCTACTTTATCTACTGTTTTGGACTATATTGGGCTTTATTTTCCACTTTTATATTATTTTTGGGACTAACCTATTAACCGGAGGCCCAGCCCAGAATTGCTATTTTTTTGCCTATTTCAGTATTTCGAGGAAACATAATATCAAACGGAGTCCAAACTGAATGAAACCTTCGAGAACGTGATCTTCTCACCGAACGTGATCCAGGAGACTTGGACCCTACTCCAAGAAGTTTCCGGGGAGGTCACGAGGGTGGAGGGCCCCCCCTGGGTGCGCCCCCTGCCTCGTGGGCCCCTCGGAGCTCCACCGACGTGCTCCTTCCTCCTATATATACCTACGTACCCCCATTAGACCAGAGACGGAGCCAAAAACCTAATTCCACCGCCGCAACTTCCTGTATCCATGAGATCCCATCTTGGGGCCTGTTCCGGAGCTCCTCCGGAGAGGGTATCCATCACGGAAGGCTTCTACATCAACACCATAGCCCTTCCGATGAAGTGTGAGTAGTTTACTTCAGACCTTCGGGTCCATAGCTAGTAGCTAGATGGCTTCTTCTCTCTTTTTGGATCTCAATACAATGTTCTCCCCTTCTCTCGTGGAGATCTATTCGATGTAATCTTCTTTTTGCGGTGTGTTTGTTGAGACCGATGAATTGTGGGTTTATGATCCAACTTATCTATGGAATAATATTTGAATCTTCTCTGAATTCTTTTATGTATGATTGAGTTATCTTTGCAAGTCTCTTCGAATTATCCGTTTGGTTTGGCCAACTAGATTGGTAGTTCTTGCAATGGGAGAAGTGCATAGCTTTGGGTTCAATCTTGCGGTGTCCTTACTCAGTGACAGAAAGAGTTGCAAGGCACGTATTGTATTGTTGCCATTGAGGATAACAAGATGGGGTATTTATCATATTGCATGAATTTATTCCTCTACATCATGTCATCTTGCTTAAGGCGTTACTCTGTTTTTAACTTAATACTCTAGATGCATGCTGGATAGCGGTCGATGAGTGGAGTAATAGTAGTAGATGCAGGCAGGAGTTCGGTCTACTTGTCACGGACGTGATGCCTATATACATGATCATACCTAGATAACCTCATAACTATGCTAAATTCTATCAATTGCTCAACAGTAATTTGTTCACCCACCGTAGAATATCTATGCTCTTGAGATTAGCCACTAGTGAAACCTATGACCCCCGGGTCTATTCTCATCATATCAATCTCCATTACTTTATTTTACTTGTTTTGCTTTTACTTTTCACTTTGCATCTTTATACCAAAAATACCAAAAATATTATCTCTATCAGATCTCACTCTCGTAAGTGACCGTGAAGGGATTGACAACCCCTAAGCGTTGGTTGCGAGTTGCTACCGTTTTGTGCAGGTACGAGGGACTTGCGCATGACCTCCTACTGGATTGATACCTTGGTTCTCAAAAACTGAGGGAAATACTTACGCTACTATGCTGCATCACCCCCTCCTCTTCGGGGAAAACCAACGCTAGCTCGAGACGTAGCAAGAAGGATTTCTGGCGCCGTTGCTGGGGAGGCCTACGCCAAGTCAAGTCAAGATTTACTCTCCCATCAACGAGCCATTTCTGGCGCCGTTGCCGGGGAAGCCTACGCAAAAGTCAACATACCAAGTACCCATCACAATCTCTATCTCTCGCATTACATTATTTGCCATTTGCCTCTCGTTTTCCTCTCCCCCACTTCACCCTTGCCGTTTTATTCGCCCTCTCTTTCCCTTTGCCTTTTGTTTGCTCGTGTGTTAGTTTGCTTGCTTGTTCCTCACAATGGCCTTACCTAATTTTGGTGATCTTCACCTTAAAAGGCTAGAAGATATCGAAAACAATGTCAGGAAGTTTATTGTCTTGCAATTTGAGCATAATAATTTCTTTAGAAACAAGCTTAAGGAACAAAAGATTTTTATGAGTTATATGAATAAAGAGCTCGATGATATGTCCAAAGAATTTGATGGTGTAAGAGCCCAAATTGCTCATCTTGAAAAAATGACCGCTGAAATTTCGGATATGCAAGCCACCTTAGTCAATAAGATGGCCGCTAAACCGAATAACTATGAGAATCAAGATGAAGATCTAAAAGTTATTGATGTGTCCCCTATTAAATCTTTGTTTTGCAATATGAATCTTGATGAATCTGATTATGATCTTCCCTTACCTAGAAGGCGTTCTAAGAATTATGAGTTTTTAGATCTTGATGATGAAATTGATAAAAAGGGATTGAAAGAAATAAAAATCTAGATATTGCTAAACCCACTATTTTGGATCTCAAGGAATTTAACTATGAAAATTGCTCTTTAATTGATTGTATTTCCTTGTTGCAATCCGTGTTAAATTCTCCTCATGCTTATAGTCAAAATAAGGCCTTTACCGAACACATTGTTGACGCCTTAATGCAATCTTATGAAGAAAAGCTTGAGTTGAAAGTTTCTATCCCTAGAAAACTCCATGATGAGTGGAACCTACAATTAAGATTAAAATTAAGAATTACGAGTTTCATGCTTTGTGTGATTTGGGTGCTAGTGTCTCTACTATCCCCAAAGCTTTGTGTGATTTGCTAGATTTTCGTGACTTTGATGATTGCTCTCTAAACTTGCATCTTGCGGATTCCACTATTAAAAAGCCTATGGGAAGAATTAATGATGTTCTTATTGTTGCAAATAGGAATTATGTGCCCGTAGATTTTATCGTTCTTGATATAGATTGCAATCCTTCATGTCCTATTATTCTTGGTAGACCTTTCCTTAGAACGATTGGTGCAATTATTGATATGAAGGAAGGGAATATTAAATTCCAATTTCCCTTAAAGAAGGGCATGGAACACTTTCCTAGAAAGAAAATAAAATTACCATATGAATCTATCATGAGAGCCACTTATGGATTGCCTACCAAAGATGGCAATACCTAGATCTATCCTTGCTTTTATGCCTAGCTAGGGGCGTTAAACGATAGCGCTTGTTGGGAGGCAACCCAATTTTATTTTATGTTTTTTTGTTTTTGGTTCTGTTTAGGAATAAATAATCCATCTAGATTCTGTTTAGATGTGGTTTTATCTTTCAATTAGTGTTTGTGCCAAGTTAAACCTATTAGATCTTCTTGGAAGATAGTTATTTGATCTTGCTGTAATTTCCAGAATCTTTGCGCTCAGTGCCCGAATTGTCAAAAATCATCAGAACGTGATAAAATAGTGATTCCAGTTTCTGATGATCAATAAACAAATTTCCCAGGTCGTGTAATTTTGGTAGAATTTTTTGGGTTCCAGAAGTTTGCGTTAGTAACAGATTACTACAGACTGTTCTGTTTTTGACAGATTCTGTTTTGCGTGTGTTGTTTGCTTATTTTGATGAATCTATGGCTAGTAAAATAGTTTATAAACCATATACAAGTTGGAATACAGTAGGTTTAACACCAATACAAATAAATAACAAGTTCACTACAGTACCTTAAAGTAGTCTTTTGTTTTCTTTCTCTAACGGAGCTCACGAGATTTCTATTTAGTTTTGTGTTGTGAAGTTTTCAAGTTTTGGGTGAATTCATTTGATGGATTATGGAACAAGGAGTGGAAAGAGCCTAAGCTTGCGGATGCCCATGGAACCCCCAAGATAATCCAAGGAGACCAAAAAGTCAAAGCTTGGGGATGCCCCGGAAGGCACCCCCTCTTTCGTCCACTTCCATCGGTAATTTACTTGGAGCTATATTTTTATTCACCACATGATATGTGTTTTGCTTGGAGCGTCTTGTATTATTTGTGTCTTTGCTTGTTAGTCTACCACAATCATCCTTTCTGTACACCTTTTGAGAGAGCCATGTATGTATTTAAATTTGTTAGAATACTCTATGTGCTTCACTTATATCTTTTGAGCTTGATAGTTTACTCTATGTGCTTCACTTATATCTTTTTGAGCGTGATAATTTTTGCTCTAGTGCTTCACCTAGATATTTTAGAGCACGGTGGTGGTTTGTTTTAAAGAAACTTGATCTCTCATGCTTCACTTAGATTATTTTGAGAGTCATTAATAGCATGGTAATTTGCTTAGTGTTAATATACTTGGTATTCAAGATATGTGAAACTTTCTTTTTAGTGGGTTGAATACTAAGATAAGTTTGATGCTTGATAATTGTTAAATGGATAAGCATGAAAAGATGAAAAGAACTTGAGCAGAGGGCACAACACTCTGTTTAAATGGATAAGCATGAAAAGAACACTATCCTCACAACTCGAGATGATGAGAGAAGAGAGCAACAACACAATGCCTCCGAAGGAAATGAAAGAATGGAATGAAATGAACAGAGGGAAAACAAGATCTTGAGAGAGCACCCTTCCAAGAAAAGAACTTGAGAAGAGGGCACACCACTCTGGTTAAATGGATAAGCACGAAAAGAACACTATCCTCACAACTCGAGATGATGAGAGAAGAGAGCAACAACACAATGCCTCCGGAGGAAATGAAAGAATGGAATGAAATGAACGGAGGGAAAACATGATCTTGAGAGAGCACCCTTCCAAGAAGGTTATACGTAGTTGTTGGAAAAACAACAACGAAACGAATAAGCTTTAAGTAGGCTTATGGAAAGTATCTCAAAATTATGAGGTGACAACCTACCACAAACGAAAACAATTGCTTGCTTTAGATCGACGAGGAGATGAAAAACTTCCTCCGCTGATGGGATAGGAGAAAAACTTGGATCATAGATAATCACCACAATAGCAACATTACTTAGGGAAGGCTTTAGGTAAAATATAACCCAAGATAACTCCACTGAAGAGATTGATGGATTGAGAAGAGCTCATGCTCGAAGGAATTGATGGGTATAACTATCTCATTCTTGACACTGCTGAATCATGACACACGAAGGGAAATTGTCAAGAGTGACATAACACCGCCTCAAAATATAAGGTAGAAAGAATTGCACTTCAGAATGCAAGATGAAAAATACTTGAGCTCCTCTGAAAAGAATCTCGATGAACACTCCGAGAAGGAATTAAATCCTTGGTGAACCACCATGTAGAGCCTCCATGAAGAACTCTGGTAATAAAAGAATGATCAAACGAAATGAAGGATGAAAAGAATAAGGTTGAAGCCTTGCAATGATTAGATGGATCTTTGTGATGATGAGAGCTTGGAACTCTGGGAAAAGAAAAGATGAAACAATTGAAAACGAGAATTTGATTAGCCTCCGGAATAAGGAGTTGAATATAATCGGTGAAACAAGAATAAGAATTACATTATGCTTATCCTTCATCAATTAAATTGATGACAAGCAACGGATTTGGCATAGTACTCATTCTAATTGGAAAAGATAAAGGAGAGATATAGCGTAAACTCAATGGACCACCGGTAGGATTTGGAAACAACGAATGAATTGATATGATAACGAAGGAAGAAGAATCTTTGAACAAACCACCGTAAGAATTGGAAAAGAACGAAGTAAAGGGATGAATCACCGGTAAGAATTAGAGAACGAATGAAGATACTTGAGGGAATTTGATACAAGAGAACGAAGAGATCATGAGCTGATTAGAGAATATTTGAATGATGCACCGGTAAGATTTGGAGAACGAGAGCTGAAAGCTAGAACGAATAATTCTGAGATGATGGGCTTTGGATGAATCAAACTGAAAAGACTCCTAAATCGCTCCTGATGGGTGAAAATAATTTTCACAATGGAAAACAATTATGAGAGGATAGTATAAAGCTAGAACCATGAATCTTCAAGAAAAACAGATATGATTGAAGAGAAGCTCTTCTTTGGTCTTCAAATGTTGAGAATGACGATGAGAAACACCACCATGAATCGTTGAGATACTCCGGGATGAATATTAGAAAGGTTAAACTGACGATGAAAAGAATTTGAAAGATCTTGGAGAAAGACATATGACTGATGATAATTCATTCCATGTCAACTTGGAGAAGAATTTGATAGTAGCTCCAGAAAAATAGAAGAGTCATGTATGATCCTGGGAAAAGACCTATGGGTTAGGGCCCACTGAAAAGATACACCATTGAAATGATTTAAAAGATAGATTGCACCGGTCGAATTAAATGGCTTGAATGAGATAACATCCTCGAAATAGGTTGAACGAATGCAGAGTGGAAACACGAATCTTCGAGATATCTTCAACACTCCGGAACAATTGAATAGCGAGAAGTGGATGATTAAGAGGTGCACCCGCATGAGAAAACATTTGAAACGAGGAAAGGATATGATCGACAAAGTTTAAATTGAGTCCACTGGAGAAGAAAAGAAAGAAGAATGACGAACTTGAAGCTCCGTTAGTATCTTCCTGAGAATCCCCGGATAAGAACATTGACGGAAAATAATGGAGAGGCTTCCCATCCATAAAAGGATACTTGATTAAGAAATCTGAATCCTTGAAGAAAAAAGGGATGGGAGGGCGGGAAAACAAAGGAAACTTGGAAACAGATGAAACGAACAACATTGGGAAAACCGACAGGTGATCTTGCGGATGTTGAAATGATCGGATCAACTTGAAGAGAAACACGCCGGTTGAAAAGGATTGACATGAAAATCTCGATTTATCATGAAGGATTGGTATTCACATAGGAGTATGAGAACACCGCTTACGAAAGGTATGGAATCAACACTTGACATCGAAGCAACTCGAAGACCACAACATAAACAAAACAAGGATTTGGCTTGCAGAATAAGCCGGAAACAAACATATGATAGACCCCAAATCGTATCATGTGTCTATTGGAAAGATATTCTAGGAGCTACTTGAATTCCCACTTATAAACTCCCGAAACTTTCTGGTTATGCAATCAGGTGTTGGGGATATAGGGGAAGCATAATATCTCACCCAAAACTAACAAATCCTACATCCAGCTGTATCCATCCTTCAACACATAACCAAGAAACCTTCGGGTCATTTACCTCAACCTTCGAAAAGCATCCGTTATATGAGTTATGGCAATACTCCCGAACTCCCGCCCCAGTACTGGGTGGCGTTGAGGTTATCTCACCAACAACTGCATAAAAGATATTTTTGATGTCGGCGAACTCAGGTATTCCAGAACTACAACGATAAAATTGTGACGACAACACCTCAGAGCTCAACTCCCCGGGACACTGCCACAACCCCTAAATGTCAGGAGGCACCAAGAACAATGTTCTCATCACAAGACTATAGGAACGATACCAAGATACCCGTGTGATCCTAAAAAAATTCGTGAAATTTGAGGAGAGAAGAGTCAAAACTTCTACGTCAGGAGGCCTCACCAGAGCGGTGAAGGGACTGAGGAGTAAAAAGAACCCTACTCTCCAATATATATAATCCTAAGACTCAAAACATTTTGTTCTAGACTCAACAACGTCAGTGATTCGATCAAGCAGGGGGCTCCTAAGTCATGGATGGCTTTGATACCAACTTGTAACACCCACAATGCGACTATATCTCCCATGTGTCGGGGCACGACTTAGGGGCATAGCCGCATGGTAGGCATGTTGCAAGAGGGGTAATCTTTACACATCCCATGTACTGAATAAGAAAGGGATAAAGAGTTGGCTTACAATCGCCACTTCACACAATACATAAATAATCCATCCGTCATCCAAGGTACAAACAAAGGTCCGACTACGGAACCAAAATAAAGAAAGACAACCCCAAATGCTAGATCCCCGATCGTCCCAACTGGGCTCCACTACTGATCAACGGGAAATGAAACAAAACAACGGAAAGATCTTCATCAAGCTCCCACTTGAGCTGGTTTGCGTCACCTGCACTGTCATCATTGGCACCTGCAACTGTTTGGAAGTATCTGTGAGTCACGAGGACTCAACAATCTCACACCCGTGTGATCAAGACTATTTATGCTTAAGGGTAGGAAAGGATAGTGAGGTGGAGCTGCAACAAGCACTAAGCATGTATGGTGGCTAACTTACGTTCAAGCATAACTAGAAGTGAGGTGGAGCTGCAATAAGAGCGAGAAGAGAAGCAACGCAATGGTCATGAACTAGAAGTGATCAAGAAGTGATCGTAAAACTACTTACGTTCAAGCATAACTCAAGAACCGTGTTCACTTCCCTTACTCTGCCGGAAAGAGACCATCACGGCTACACACGCGGATTTTAATTAAGTTAAGTGTCAAGTTCTCTACAACTGGATATTAACAAATTCCCATCTGCAACATAACCGCGGGCACTGCTTTCGAAAGTTCAAACCCTGCAGGGGTGTCCTAACTTAGCCCATCACAAGCTCTCATGGTGAACGAAGGATATTCCTTCTCCAAGGAAGACCCGATCATACTTGGAATCCCAGTTACAAGACATTTCGACAATGGTAAAACAGGACCAGCAAAGCCGCCCGATGTGCCGAAAATCCCGATAGGAGCTGCACATATCTCGTTCTCAGGGAAACACCAATGAGACATCCTACGAGTAAAACAAACCCTCAAGTTTCCCCGAGGTGGCCCCGCAGTCTACTAAGTTCGGACCAACACTTAGAGAAGCACTGGCCCGGGGGGTTAAAATAAAGATGACCCTCAGGAGCGCGACTCCCAAGGGAAAACTAGGTGGTGGTGAGGCAAATGGTAAAACCAAGGTTGGTCCTTGCTGGAGGTGTTTTATTCAAAGAGAAACGTCAAGGAGTTCCCATAACACCCAACCGCGTATGGAACGCAAAATCAAGGAACATAACACCGGTATGATAGAAACTTGGGCGGCAAGAGTGGAACAAAACACCAGGCATAAGGCCGAGCCTTCCACCCTTTTCCATGTATATAGATGCATTAATTAAATAAGATATATTGTGATATCCCAACATATCCATGTTCCAAACATGGAACAAACTTCATCTTCACCTGCAACTAACAACGCTATAAGAGGGGCTGAGCAATAGTGGTAACATAGCCAAACAACGGTTTGCTTGGAAAGGTGGGTTAGAGGATTGACATGGCATTATGGGAGGCATGATATAGCAAGTGGTAGGTAGCGCGACATAGCAATAGAACGAACAACTAGCAAGAAAAGATAGAAGTGATTTCGAGGGTATGGTCATCTTGCCTGCATTGTACTCAGAGTTGTCGAAAGCTTGTTCCTCGAAGGCGTACTCGACAGGTACCTCAACACATACTCGTCTCCCGGCTCTACCCAAAGCAAGAACACAAGCAATGGAACAACAATCAATCACAGTGCAATGCACAAGCAACATGAAGCAATACATGGCATGATATGCGAGATGTGATATGCAATGCATATGCGTGCTCTGAAAGGGAAAGAAAGATCAGGGAATCAGCTTCGCAAACCAAGTGTGCCGCTGGAAAGATGAGATGATTTCGGTTGAAATCGATATAAAGATCACCGGAAACAGATGCACGGTTTGCAAATGGCAAGCAAAACAAGAATGACACAATTCTGCGATTAACAGCATGATGCCATCTAGAATGCAACAAGAAACTAAGCTACTGCACTCCAACCTAGCAACAAAGCACATGGAAATGATGTACAAGTGATGGTTGACAAAACTTGAACACTGAGCTACGGCTAAATCACACAAGAGCAGGTTCAAACAAGCATGGCAAAAGTGCAAAAGATATCAGCTTCACAGACTGAAAAATACTAACATGACAGAAATAACATCAGGAATCCATGTTTGGAGCAAGCAAACAACATGCTACAGGAACATATCATAGCAATAAAAGGCATGGCATGATTCTACTGAATGCATAGAACAAAAGTCTCTTACTGATCATGAGCCAAAAAGGCACAGAAGATATGATGGCACCCTTGTAAACATAGCAAGTTTTATTAACAGAGTTATGAAGGCAACTTTGCGAGCTCAAACCACTCACCAAAAAGCATTGCATGACAAGATAAGCGTACTAACAGAAAGAAGACATGTTCATGAATCTAACCATGACAAGAGAAAGTTCATAGCATGCATGGATCACTAGCAACAACCATGGCAAAATTGATTAACATGTAAACAATCTGCCAGGAACATTTTATAGCAAAAGTAGAGCAAGAACAAGACATGCTAGTTCCCTCCATAATTGCAAAAAGGGTCATGGATGTATAGAGCATAACCACGTGTCCAAAACACCCTTACTGAAGTATCTCAAAATAAGCACGAATCAAACTGTAGCATCAAGTTTACATGGCATCAAAATAACAGCAGGCAAAAGACTTAGCAAAATCCTAAGTCCCTGAAAACAGCAATATCACAAAGCCTAGTTTGCATGCTTGTGCTAGTCACCACAAATATTGCATGACATAGTTCAAAACACATGTAGAGCTCATGCCCATATGATGCACACATCAAATGAGACAAAAATGACAAATCACCCTAAACTGATAAGTAGCAGCAGTAAACATTTTATAGCACTCTTGCATCACTGATTAGGGCATCAAGATGAACTCAAACAAGGATGCCACAATGTAATGAAATGAAGAGCATCTCTCAGTGAACATTTTGATATATCGTATGCATGATTTGGAGCACCGAGCAACAAGTTATAGCATGATGAAAAGGTGCACAAAATGTTACAGAACTAGGACTTAGCCATATTTCACCTCGCAGGAAAACGAGATATCGTGGTACGGGGATGGATCAGACCGGGCGGTGCAGGCCGTTTGGATGGAGGGGACGGTGGATCTGGTCCAGGCGGGGAGGACGAGGCGACGTGGCGGTGCTCCAACTTGGGAGGACAACGGCTCCGGTGGCCGGCGCGAGGTTGCCGCGGCGAGGCGGCGAATGCCAGCGAGGAGCCGCGGGGAGCGGGGCAGCGTGGTGGTGCGGATCCGGGGCGGCCGCGATGCTGGCGCGGGACACGGATGCCGAGGCGGTGGTGGCGGAGGCGAGGTTCGGCATGCGCGGGAGGGCGCGGGCGGCGGCGCGCGAGATCCGGGCCTGGCTGGCCGGATCTGGGCCACGGCGGGCCGATGGGGCGGTGGGAGGACGCCGAGTGACGTGGCACGCCGTGGTTGGATGAGGGGCGACAACGGACGTGTCCGGCCGCTGGGCGGACATGTCCGGCGGCACGGGGGAAGATGGGTCTAGGGTTTCGACTGCGAATTTTAGGGGGAGGCACATATATATAGGTAGAAGGAGGTGGGAATGTCAAAATGAGGTGTAGTTTTCGCCCATACGATCGTGATCCGACAGCGGAGGACATGGAAGTGGTTTCGATGGGTTATTGGGTTGTTTTGAGGGTGTTGGGCTGCAACACAAAAGAGGCTTTTGCGGTTACCCGGTTAACCGTTGGAGTATCAAACGGACTCCAAATGGAACGAAATTTGACAGGCGGTCTATTGATGGTGTACCAAGGCCACTTGGCAAATCTCGGTCCATTCCGAGAACGTTTAACACATGCTCACGAAAAGAGACAAGAGGGGTGCGCCGGAGAATGTAGGAGTGTCGGATTGCGAAATAGACAACGAGGAATATGCTCGGATGCATAAGACGAACACGAATGCAAATGCGATGCACATGATGACATGATATGAAATGCATGACATGAACAAAATGCGAAACAAAGAAAAAACCCAACCACGAAGGGAATATCATATCGCATCTCCGGAAAAGGCAAGAGTCGGAGTTACAAATATGGAAAGTTGTATCCGGGGCGTTACACCACAGGAAGCTTTTGAGCAGCACAGATTGACAGGTGATCAGTTATGCTGTTTTCCACACGGGGTACGTGCTCTATTTGCAAGCCGTCAAAGAGCTCCTCCAACCTCCTTACTTCCTCAATGTATACTTCCATCAATGGGCTTTGATAATCCTTATTGACTTGTCTCACCACCAACTGTGAATCTCCTCGAATGACCAGCTTCTTGATTCCCAATTCTGCTGCAATCCTGAGCCCGGCAAGGAGCCCTTCATACTCAGTTGTATTGTTGGTGCCTTCTTCCTGGGCAAAGTGCATTTGGATGACATACTTCAATTGCTCCTCGGAGGGGGCAACAAGTAGCACGCCAGCTCCTGCTCCTTGTAGGGAAAAAGTATCATCAAAATACATAATCCATTCTTGGGGTGATTCCTTGCTGGGGAGAGTTGTTTCCATTGCTTCCTCATCAGGGGTTGGCGTCCATTCTGCAATAAACTCTGCCAGCGCCCTTGTTTGAATGGTTGAAGTGCTCTCAAACTTCAAACCAAAGCTGGATAACTCCAAAGCCCACTCCACTATTCTGCCAGTAGCCTCAAGGTTTCGGAGTATCCTCTGCAACGGAAAACAAGTAACAATAGTGATCTCATGGGCTTGGAAGTAGTGGCTCAGTTTCCTTGAGGCCATGATGAGGCCAAAGATCAACTTTTGCACACCAGAGTACCTCGATCTAGCCCCGTGCAACAAGGAGCTAATGAAGTATACTGGGGGCTGCACCACTTTCTTCCTTGCCGCGTCCTTAGTGTTGCACTCATTGCCGTGCTTACTGCTGTTCTGATCCTCTTCTGATTCCGCCGCGGTCTGGCCACTCTGTGCTTCATCCACTTCTCGCTGTGGTACCAAGGCTGCACTGACCACTTGGTTGGTTGCTGCCAAGTAAAGCAGTAATGACTCTTGAGGTTTGGATGCAACCAAGGTAGGCACAGATGACAGGTAAGCCTTCAACTCTTCCAAGGTTGTATGTGCTTCCGGGGTCCACTTCATAGGCCCTGCCTTCTTCAAAATTTTGAAGAACGGCAAGGCACGCTCGGTAGACTTGGAAATGAATTTGCTTAGCGTGGAAACACATCCCATCAAGAGCCTCACATCCTTAATTGCCCTTGGTGATTGGATCTGCTCTATGGCTTGATCTTGTCGGGGTTGGCTTCAATCCCCCGATGGGACACAAAGAATCCAAGTAGCTTGCCGGAGGGAACACCAAACACATACTTCTTCGGGTTAAGCTTCAAGTTGATCTTGCGTGAATTAGCAAATGTCTCCTCCAAATCCTGGATAAGGGTGGCCTTATCCTTGGTCTTGACCACAATGTCATCCATATAGGCTTCTATGTTTCTGTGTAGCTGCGGCTCAAAACCAATCTGGACTGCTCTTGCAAAAGTAGACCCGACACTCTTCAATCCGAAAGGCATGCGGACAAAACAATATGTACCACATGGAGTGATGAATGATGTTTTCTCCTCATCTTCTTTGGACATAAATATCTGGTGATATCCGGAGTATGCATCCAAAAAGGAGAGCAGATCACACCCTAAAGTAGAATCCACAATCCGATCGATGCACGGCAAGGGGAATGGGTCCTTCGGGCAAGCCTTATTGAAATCTATGAAATCAATGCAAAGCCTCCATTTCCCATTCGCCTTCCGAACTACCACTGGGTTTGCCAACCATGTAGGGTGCAGTACTCATCTGACCAATCCAGCTGCCTCTAACTTCTTGATTTCCTCGGCAATGAACTGCTGGCGCTCCAAGGCTTGCTTCCTAACTTTCTGCTTGACCGGTCGGGCATGTGGGAAGACAGCAAGGTGGTGCTCGATTACCTCCCTAGGAACACCGGGGATATCAGATGGTTGCCAGGCAATCACCTCGATATTCACCCACAGGTAGGCAACAAGCGCGCTTTCCTATTTGTCGTCAAGGGTGGCGCTGATGGTGAAAGTACCATCAACACCAGCCAGCCCGGCCGGGACATTCTTCACTTGGGGTGCAGCAACCTTGGATCTCTTGCTGTTGGAACACTCCGGCACGTCGTCAACGGGTGCCATGCACTTGGAGGGGCCACGCTTCCCGGACTCCTTGCCGGATGTCCTACAATCCCTCTTCTTTCCTTTGCTTTCCTTGGCGGGAACCGTTGCTGCCGCATCCTCTGCTGCGACGGCATCTTGATACATCGTGTCCACGCAGATGATTGCATCCTTCTCATCTGATGGGATGGTGATGATTCCCAATGGACTAGGCATCTTCAAGGTGTTGTAAGCATAATGGGATGCTTCCATGAACTTGGCCAAATCCAGGCGCCCCAGAATCCCATTATACGGCAGGGGAGCTCAACCACATAAAACACAATCTTCTCAGTCCTATAGTTTAGCTCTCCCCCAAATGTCACCGACAACGTAATCTTTCCCTTGGGACGGCTCTTGCCGGGATTTACTCCTTGAAACGTGTCGGTAACCTTCAGCTCTTCCTCTCCGATCTGGAGCTTGTTAATAATTGTGGGGGAAATAAGATTCAACCCAGCCCTACCATCTACTAACATCTTTGTGAACTTGAGGTTGCGAATTGTTGGGGAAACCAACAACGGCAAACACCCTACTGTGGTGGTGAGGCAAGGGTGGTCCTCCTCATCAAAGATGATGGGCGTGCGGGACCATTTGAGCGGCTTCCGGGCCTCTGGCGCTAGCTCCACAACATTGACATCTCTTGCCCATCACTTGAGCTAGCGATGGGAGGAGTGCAAGGATGCACCCCCATCAATGCATAGGACATCAGTGGCCTTCTGAAATTGCTGCTCATTGGTTTCCTCTTTATTCCCTCCATCGCTGAAATCATCACAGGTTTCCTTCTCTTGGTCCCTGGCGGGTTTTCCTTGGTTCCGAAATGGTTTGCCGGGACGGTTTGCTTCACCGCCCCGGTCCTCCCCGCCGGCAGCATTCTGACCTTTCTCCTTATCACGCTTATCATACTCCGCCCTCTGTCTCTTGACAAGGTACTCAACTTGATAACATTCATGAAGGTCGTGGCCCTTGGTCCGGTGGATCTTGCAGTATGGCCCTTCACCTTTCCCGGCCTACTAGGCTCCCGGTGGTCACTGGTGAAGGCACTGATGAACTCCTGGCAAAGGTCTGCCCAAGATGAAATGGAGTTCTCCGGCAGGTGCATGAGCCAAGATCTGACGTTGGACTTGAGAGCCAACGGGAAGTAGTTGGCGAGCACCTTCTCGTCTCTTCCCCTAGCAGCCTGAACATCAATGGTGTAGATGCTCAGGAACTCTGTCGGGTTCAGTCTCCCATCATACTTCTCGGGTATCTCCGGCTTGAACGTGCGGACTGGCGGCCAACGGACATGTCGCAGCTCACATGTAAAGGAAGGCCAGCCGACCTCGAAAGGTAGGGACCCGCTAACGCCGAACACATGCTCGTCGACATTGAGACCGCCGCACCTGTTGTCCTAGCGGGGGTCATCGAGAGGTCGTCCCATGATGACGTGTGTGTCTCTCCACCACCTATCATCCGGGGTTCGCCGTTGGCCCGGAAGTGCTCGTGGGTCGGAAGAGGCCATCGACACGATGTCGAGATCTTGTTCTTGCTGCGCCCGCGCCAGCTGCCGTGGTGGTGGCTGCACGGTAGGGACATCCCCTCTGTTCGAGCAGCAGTATGAGCAGTCGTCGTCACTTCGGGAGGTCGTGGCGGGACATTCATACATTTGCTCGGCTGCTGGCGGGAACCTTAGTAGTAGTTGGGCCCGCCTCAGCGAAACCGAGCAGACTTCGGATGGTGGCACACCATTCATCCATTTGCTTGACTGCTGGCGGGAACCTTAGTAGCACTTGGGCCCGCGCCATAGCCTCCATAGTTGTGCTTGGCATGGAAGTTGATGACCTCGACCGCACCATCGCTTGGCTCCTGACGGTGCCCGCAGTGGTGGCGGCGGTGGCGCGCCCGCGCTGCGGTGGGGCGGCAACCTGGGCAGCGGGGGCGCGTGGTGATGGCGCTCGAGGGTCTGCGGCTCCGTCGGTGGAAGGAGGGGATGTAAGCGGAGTCACCCTCCCATCCACACCTTGTGGAGCTTGACCGTCTACACGCTGCTGAAGCTCTTCTCCTCTGAAGCCTTCAGCCCCCGTCTCTGCCGCAGGGGTTGTGGCGATGGTGCCACCTGCACCTGCCACGCCCCCAGCAGCGCTCATGTCCTCACTTGTCCCCACATCTCCCACGGCATTTGAGGCCGCGGGCGGCAGAGCCTTCGAGGTGGATGGCTGGGCTTAAGAGCCGGACTTCTTCTTCTTGGGCACCATGGTCAATGGTGTCGTCGAAGATGAAGATGGCGGTGAAGATGACGTGTTGCACTCGCTTTCAGGTTTGCACAAGTGAGCCCCCTACCTGGCGTGCCAAAGATGTCACGGGATGTCCACGACCACCTATGGGACTGGGCAACCCCTTGGTGGTTCGGCGGGGGACGTCGTGTTGCACAAAGAGCAGACCAGTGCGTGGCAGCACAACAGAGAGCACACAAGAAATTTACCTAGGTTTGGGCCACCGTGAAGCGTAAAACCGTACTCCTGCTTTGGTGGATTGATGGTGGAAATGAACATGGTGATATGTGGTACACTGGCCCGGCAAGGTCTGCCTCAGGGCTATGGTGACCACAAGCGTATGATGGCTTGGGTTTTGTCAAGTTTCCAACCCTCTAACCCCCTCCTACGACTGCAATGGGCCTCCTTTTATAGATTAAGGGGTCACCACAGTGGCAAATCAGTCATTACCCACTGATATGATAGCAAATAGTGCTATCATACCTAAATTTGTTGGCTGGTAGGGTACATTAAATGCACCGCTCAGTGTCACATCACTAGTTGCTCGGCAAGGCTTGCCGGGCTTATCTTGCTAGCCCCGTGTCTGTTCTCTTGACACGTCGTTGGACGGGTGTCACCTGTGGGTTTCTTCTATAGGAGATGGCTGCCATGTGGTGAATGCTGCCACTTAATCACCTTGTGGCTTGACACCGCACTGATTGATGATGTGGGTCGTTCTTGCGTGGTCGGCGGGGTGGTTCAGGCCCCGCAAGCCCCGGCAGGTGCTGCCGGGGAGTCTTGGCTGCTTGCTTCTGGTGGTGGCCTGGCCCCTTGCCAGGCTCGCCTTCCCGGCGAGGGAGGCCCTTCTCTTGCCGATATCCTGTCCCTTTGGCTCGATCTTGATCTCTCTGAGCTGCATGTTGGTTCTCCAAGTCTCTTGGTTCTTCAATCTCTGACTTAAGCTAGTGCTACAATCTTGCTCTTGTGCCTGTGCACAGTTGGGCAACATACCAGGGGTCTCTTGCACAGACACCCACACAATGAAGAGCAATGCTACGGCAAACTCAAGTTCACCATGCCCAAGTTCCACGGAAGCAATGACCCCGAAGAGTATCTTTCATGGGCATTGAAGGTTGACAAGATCTTTCATTTGCAGAACTATGAGGAAGAGAAGACGATCGCCATGGAATCCCTTGAGTTCCAAGACTATATCCTTATTTTGTGGGAGCAAGTCATTGAGCACTGAGAAGCAAGAGGCAAACCACCAATCATAACTTGAGATCAAATGAAGGATGTCATGAGAGCATGTTTTGTGCCAACATACTATAACTGCGACCTCTTCAAGCTACTACAACTCCTCAAGCAAGGAACAAAGAGCGTTGAAGAGTACTACAAGGAAATGGAGATCACCATGATATGTGTTAATGTCATGGAAGATGATGAGCAAACTATGGCACGTTTCTTGAGTGGACTCAACCATCCTATCAAGAAGATCACCGACTTACAACCTTACTCCAACCTCACCGATCTAGTGCATCATGACTCCTACAACCAAGAGCTACGGCTCCTACAACCAAGCTTCAACGACTCCGCTGACTTATACCTCAACCAAACCTTCCACAAGTAACGATGACAAGTCAAGTTACAAGAAAACTTCGACATCTTCAAGTCCTCCTACTACTACAAGCAACTTCAAGATGAGAGCTTCATCATCTACTACTCCACCGGATGAGACCATCAAGACAACTTGCATCAAATGCTTCACATACGGCGGACGAGGCCACAAGTCCTTCGAGTGTACCAATAAGCGTACCATGATCCTCAATGACGACGGCACATACGACTCCATGAGTGAAGGGGAAATGGAAGCCCTTGAACATGTTGCTACGCACCAGCAAGTGAATGAAGATGAAGATGACCAAGTCTTTTCTAACAATGATTCAAGCCCCGCTCTCGTTGTTTCCAAGGTCTTGAACCTTCAACATCAACAAGACAAAGACCAAAGATGCCATATCTTCGAAACCAAGGTGGGCATCAATGGAAGGTCTGTGAAGGTCATCATCAACGGGGGAAGCTGCCCAAATTTGGGAAGTCAAGAGCTGTGTTCCAAGCTACGATTGGTCAAGATGAATCACCCCCACCCCTACAAGGTCCAAAGTCTTAGCGACTCCCGCACCATTCAAGTGGAGCACACCGTTCAAGTCTCCTTCAAGATTGGAGCCTATGAAGACATCTTGGAGTGTGATGTGGTTCCTATGTCCGTTTGCCACCTCCTACTTGGAAGGCCTTGGCAATTCGACCGTGGCGTCATCCACAATGTATGAACCAATCATTATAGCTTCAATATGAAGGGAAATGAGTACGTGCTATGACCTATGTCACCAAGTCAAGTGATCACCGACAAGCGAGCAACCACCCATCATGGAGAAAATAGTGAGAGAGCGAACAACCAAAAAGAGAGTGAGCGCCACAAGCCCAAATTGAGTGCCTCCACGATGAGCGACAAGAGAAACTTAGTGCTATTCGCTACCAAAAGTGAGATGAGAGAAGTGTGTGAGAACCCAGCAAGTCTCATGCACTATGTCCTATCATGCAAGGATGACGTAACACCAACTAACACCTCTCATTCTCTACCTTTAGTGTTGTCTAATATCTTGTAGGAATTCAAGGACGTCTTCCCCGATAAGCTACCTCCGGGACTACCTCCACTGCGAGGCATCAGACACCGCCTGGACCTCATACTCGGAGCACCTCTTCCTAACAAAGCACCTTACCGCGTCAACCCTGAAGAAACTAAGGAGATACAAAGGCAAGTACAACAACTCATTGACAATGGGCCTGTGCGTGAAAGTTAAGTCCTTGTGCCGTACCGGTCATACTAGTGCCTAAGAAATATGGTAGGTTTGGCATGTGTTCCGATTGTAGACCCATCAATGCTATCACCGTTCATTATAGATATCCTATTCCACGCCTTGATGACATGCTAGACGAACTTTGTGGAGCCACAATTTCTGTAAAATTGATCTCGAAAGTGGCTACTATCAAATAGACATCTAAGAAGGTGATGAATGGCAAACCACTTTCAAAACAAAGTTTGGCTTGTATGAACGGTTGGCCATGCCGATGGGTTTATCCAAAGCACCCGGCACCTTTATGCATGTGATGCATTTTGTTCTTTGCCCATAAATTGGCATATTTGTTGTGGTCTATTTTGACGATGTTCTTGTGTTTAGCAAATATCTCAAAGATCATGTCACCATCTTAGAACAGTTTTGCGAACTGTTAGAAAAAGAGCCTTTTTGTTGTTGATAAGCTTGTTTTCTTGGGTTTCGTTGTTTCTTCTAAGGGTGTTCGTGTCGATGAATCTAAGATAAATGCTATTAAAACTTGGCCACAACCAACCAACTTGCAACAAGTGCGAAGTTTCCTTGGCCTAGCCGGTTTCTATCATAGATTCATTAAGGACTTTAGCACCATAGCATCCCCTTTACATGCCTTGAGTAAGAAGAATGCACCATTTGTTTAGGGACCATCCCAAGATGCCGCATTTAATGAGCTTAAGAATTTGCTTACACATGTTCCTTTGCTTGCTTTGCCCAATTTTGACAAAACTTTGGAAGTTCATTGCGATGCTAGTGGCACCGGTATACGAGGTTTGTTAATGCAAGAGAAGTGCCCAATTTCTTACTTTAGTGAGAAACTTTCCGGAGCTCAACTCAATTATCCCATCTATGACAAAGAGCTATATGCCTTAGTGCAATTATTACGTGAGTGGGAACACTATCTTTGCCCTCATGAATTTGTCATCCATAAGGATCGTGAAATGCTTAAATACCTTAAGGGTCAAACTAAATTGAATAAGCGGCATGCCAAGTGGAGTGAGTTCATAGAGTCATCTCCTTATGTCATCAAGTACATCAAAGATAAGGAAAATGTTGTGGCGGATGCTCTTTCCTGCAAATGCATGCTTGTCACTAAACTTGAATTGAATGTCATTGGCTTTGAGCACAGAAAAGACTTATATGCACATCATCCTACTTTTGCTATCCCTTATGCCAAATGTTTGACGCATACGTCTTGGGAACGCTATTACATCAAAGATGATTATCTTATGAGAGCTAACAAACTATGTATCCCCGAGTCTTCTCTTTGTTTGTTACTTTTGCAAGAATCCCATGTAGGAGGACTTATGGGACACTTTGTATGTGACAAGACATTTGCTACGCTCTCCAAGAACTACTTTTGGCCCAAGATGTTCCGCGACGTCTCAGGCTTCACCAACCGATGCTCTACATGTCGCAAAGCTAAGTCTAAAGCTCAATCCCATGGTGTCTATATGCCACTTCCTATTCCATATCACCCATGGGAAGATATTAGTATGGAATTCGTTCTTGGTTTGCCTAGAACTCGCAATGGCAAAGATTCCGTGTTTATTGTTGTGGACCAATTCTGTAAGATGGCTCATTTCATACCATGCAATAAGATAGACGATGCTTCACATGTTGCAAATCTTTTTGTAGGGAAATCTTGCGTGTACATGGAGTGCCCAAAACTATCGTATCGGACCGCGACATCAAGTTCCTTCACTACTTTTGGAAGACGCTATGCACCAAGCTCGGAATCAAGCTTTTGTTCTCTTCGGCATACCATCTCAATCCAACGGCCAAACGGAGGTCATGAACTGGACGCTATCTACTCTCCTGCGCATGTCGATCAAGAAGACATCAAGGAGTGGGAAGAGTGTTTACCCATCGCCAAGTATGCCTACAATCGAGCACAACACTCCACTACCGGCAAGTCCCCCTTCGAGGTCATCTAGGGCTTCAACCCATTGTCCCAATTAGACATTTTACCTCTACCACTACAACAGCGCATCAACATGGACACAAGTGTATGAGGGAGCTACCTCAAGATGATGCATGAAGATACAAGGCACACCATTGAACACCAAGTACAATGACTCGCGACCAAGCTTAACATCAACAAGCAACCCATGATATTCAACATTGGAGATCTTGTATGGCTACATATTCACAAGGAAAGTTTCCGCAACGAATGCAAGTCCAAGCTACGACCGCGAGCCGACGGACCCTTCATGGTCCTCGAGTGCTACAACAACCATGCATACAAGATCGACTTACCGTGCTACAAGTACTCCATGAGCGACATCTTCAATGTCACAGATCTCTCTCCCTACCATGGTGATAAAGCTTTCGATCCAAGGTCGGATCTTTCCCAAGGGGGGGAGAGATGATGCGGGGCATCCTACGGTCATCCCCATGGACCTACCATCGTCTCACCAAGTGCCAAAAGGACCGATGACATGAGCATGAGCTAGAGCTCTTGAAACCGAGTTGACATCTCTCCTTAGTGATATTCCATATGACCCACTCGAGACATGGCTACTACCTAATTCTAGAATTTTGTGCATGATTAGGTACCAAGAAGGCCCCCTCAAGGATTCACATGAAGAAGGACAAATCCCAAAGTAAAAGGGTGAAGAGGAACGACGGAAAAAAACGACAGCAGCTCCCAGGGCCCGAACATCCGGCCCCTGAAGATGACCACATAGTAGCAGCCACAATGCTACTGGGCCTTTACATCCAGCCCGACGACCTCGGATATCCGGCGCCTGGCCCAGATACCCAGCCCTCCTACATCAAAATGCACCAAAACGGCCCCGCCATCCCAGACATCCACCCCTGCCCGAACATCCGGCTCCTCGTGAAGACCCGGACATCTGACCCGACACCCAGGCATCCGTCTCCTCCTGTCTGCGCACAGTGAAAGGACCGAGGACCATGTACCCCTTCGCCCCGAAGACTATTTATACTCCCTATCCTCCCTCTTTCTAGGGTTAGCAAAGGATTAGCTCATTTTAGAGATAAAGCTTTGCTCATCAATTCAGTTCTACTCCATCGAGAGATCGCGACCCCTACGGAGAAGATCCATCGATTGGATTCAAGACCCCTCACGGGAAGACCCCCAAGACTTCCTCATGGAGAAGAACTACTGCCCCTTGTATCATCCTTTGTTGCGTTTGGATCTTGTATCACACTTTATGTTCATGGATCTAGCACATGTGTGATTGTTCTTGTTGATTTGAGTATCTTTCTCTCGCGTTTTCCCCTCGCGTTCTTCGTGTTCTTCATAGGATCCCTCCATTTTGGGAAAGATCGCCCTAGGGTTTCCACCCTACATCATGCATCATTGTATGTTCCTGTGCCTATCCCTTTGGGGAAATGTCACGTGTTGTACCATTAAGTCCTTGTAGCTTGCTATGACAAGGGTTCATATGTTGATGACTGACGTGTTCATTGCTGGGTTACATATGCCTGTCCCTGTAAGTTTCTGCCACCTTGGGTTTACGACTAGTCATGTCGGCCCAAGTTATCTGTCATATGGATGCTAGCGACACTATCATATATGTGAGCCAAAATGTGCAAACAGTACCGACCAAGGTAAGGCTGCAGCCATGGGAATACCATGCTTGAGGCTGCAAAGTAATATGATGTGTTACATGCTAGACTGGTGTGACTTAGTATCGGGTTCCCAACATATGGTGAAAGATTTAAAGGGAAAGAATGAAAATTTATTTGAGGCAGGGAAAATATGGTGACTTGCATAAAGAAGAAAAGAGAAGAAGTAAGAGGAGGTGATGGTGCATAGGACATACACATAGAGAAAGCAACAACATAATGTAGAGTTCAATGGACATGATCATCATGGCAACAACATGGATGCCACAATGCAATAAAATATGATGGAAGAATAGAAAATCCACTCACATGGTCATGGCATGCAACAATTAAAAAGAAACCATACAAAACCAGGCAATGCAGCCATAAATCATAAAACTGACATGGAAATACTCATGACAAAGGTTGGAAAGGTTACTAAATGGGAAGGATTACACTTGGGGTGTTACAACTCTCCCCCACTACAAAAGGATCTCATCCTGAGATCTAGGAATAAAAGAAATTATGATATTTGGAACAGAGATAATCCTCATGTTCCCAAGTAGCTTCTCGGTCGGAATGACGTGACCACTTTACTTTGAGGAACTTGATTGCCTTTTGCGAATTTTGTGCTCGTTTTCTTCAAGAATGGCAATGGGATGGTCATGATAGGATAAGTCCTCTTGGAGATCAATATCTTCGAAGTCGATGGTGCGCTAGGGTGTCTTGAAGCACTTGTGAAGTTGTGACACGTGAAACACATCGTGCATATTTGAGAAGTTGGAAGGGAGCCCGAGTTGGTAGGCAAGGTTGCCTTTTTTGCCAACAACCCACATATCTTGGGGTAATCTTCCTTTTGATACTGAATTGTTGAGTGCCGTTCATGGGAGAGACTCGGAGATAGACACGGTCTCCAATCTCGAACACCAAGTCGCGGTGCTTGCTATAGTAGTAACTCTTCTGGCACGATTGCGCTACCTTGAGGTTCTCACGGATGACTCGACACATATCCTCAGCTTCTATGATCAAGTCATTACCGAGAAGTTGACACTCTCCGGTCTCGGTCCAGTTCAGGGGAGTACGACACTTTCTGCCATATTGAATTTTGAATGGAGCCTTGCCCAAACTTTCTTGGAAACTATTGTTGTAGGATAACTCGACAAATGGAAGGCAATATTCCTACTTCATGACAAAAGAGATGACACACATTCTGAGCATATCTTCAAGGATTTGATTGACCCTTTGAACTTTCCCACTTGTTTGAGGGTGAAAAGAGGTGCTGAAACAGATGTTGGTGCCCATAGCCTTCTAGAAGGAATCCCAAAACTTGGAAGTGAAGATGCTTCCATGGTCTGAGGAGGTCAACTGAGGAATCGCATGCAACGAGACCACTCTGGAAGTGTACTATTCCACCGACTGAGCTGCAGTGGTAGATTCCTTGAGTGGTAGGAAGTGAGCCACTTTTATGAGTTTGTCAATGACAACAAAAATCGTGGCATTGCCTCTCTTGGATTTGGGAAAGCCAGTGACAAAGTCCATTTCAACATGGTCGAACTTCCACTCAGGAATAGGTAGTGTTTGGAGGAGTCCTGCTAGACGTTGGTGTTCTGCTTTCACTCTGCGGCACACATCACACTCATTGACAAACTGAGCAATCTCATGTTTCATATGAGTCCACCAGAAAGCCTTCTTGAGGTCATGATACATATTGCAACTGCCTGGATGAATGGAAAGGAGGGAATTATGTGCTTCATCCATTATGACTCTCCTCATATCACCCTTTGGAACCAGTAGCCGGTCCTCGAAGAACATGGTGTTTTTGTCATCAATGCGATAACACTTGTTCTTTGAAATGCCCTTGGCCACCACCATCTTTCATCTTCTTCACCATGGTATCAAGTAGTTGAGCTTCACGAATTTGGTCCTCCAAAGTTGGAGTGACTTGAAGGTTAGCATGGAATCCTTGAGGAATGAATTGAAGGTTGAGCTTCCTGAATGCTTCACAAAGATCGGGCTGGACTGGTTTGAGAATGAGGCTATTATGATATGCTTTTCTGCTCAAAGCATCTGCAATGACGTTGTGTTTTCCTAGAGTGTACTCAATGCTTGGGATATATTCTTGAATCATCTCAACCCAACGAGTTTGACGAAATAGAGGTTGGGCTGAGTGAAGATATATTTCAAGATCTTGTGATCAGTATAGACTTCAACTCATCTGCCCAACAATAGATGCCTCCAGATTATCAAAGCATGGACAACTTCCGCCAACTCCAAATCATGAGTTGGTTAGTTCCTCTCATTTGCCTTCAAATGCTGAGAAGTATAAGCCACAACTTTCTTGTCTTGCATAGGAATCGCACCGAGACCTTGCAATGAGGCATCACCGAACATTTGGAAGGCTTGGATTCATAGGGAGGAGTGAGGAATGGAGCTTAAACCGGCTTCTCCTTGCGTGTCTTGAGAGAAACATCACACTTAGGAGTCCAAGCGCATTTGACGTTCTTCTGGAGGAGTTTAGACAGAGGCTTGGCAATCTTGGAGAATTTGTCCATGAACCTTATGCAATAGATTGCAAGCCTGAGAAAGCTTCAAAGTTGCTTGACATTTTAAGGAGGTTGCTAGTTGATAATAGATTCACCCTATTCAGGATTTATTGAGATGCCCTCTGCAGAGATAATGTGACCAAGGTAGAGTACCTCCTTGATAAAAAATTCATACTTTCAGAATTTTACATAGAATCGATGCTCCCAAGCTTGTCAAGCACCAAGCGAAGATACTCGGCATGTTCTTCTTGGGTCTCAAAGAAAATCAGGATGTCATCAAGGTAGATGAGGATGAATGTATGGGATGAATACATAGCTAATCATTCTGGAGAAAGTTTGGGAGGTGCATTTTCAAGACCTAAGGACATCACCGTGTACTCATAAGAGGCAAAGCTTGTCTTGAAAGTAGTTTTCAGAATGTCTTCTTCACGAATTCGGATTCGATGATAGCCCATACGAAGATTGGGCTTAGAGAACACCTTGGCACCTTTCGGCTGCTTGAATAATTCATTAATATTGGGGAGTGGATATTTATTCTTGATTGTCTTCTTATTCAAGGGGCGGTAATTGACGCGAAGTCTTTGTGTGCTATCCTTCTTCTTGACAAAGAAAACTCCACATCCCCAAGGAGATGAACTTGGTATGATCAGACCCAGAAGCTCTTGTTCATCGAGCCAGTTCTCCAACTCTTTCATCTCTACTGGCCCAAGCTTATAAGGACGTCTACATGTGGGTTTTGTACTGGGCTCGAGTTCAATCACAAACTCAATAGCTCAGTTCGAGGGCATTCCTGGTAGTTCTTCTAGAAATACACCCTCATATTCACAGATCACTGGAATTTGAGATATGTTGTTAATCTTTCCTTGCTCACTGAGAGAGAATAGTTGAATGGTGTTATCACAAGCAATGAAGATAATCTGCTCTTCAGAAGGATGAGTCAATTTAACTTCCTTGGTAGCACAATCAAGAGAAGCCTTGTCCTTAGAAAGCCAATCCTTGCCGAGGATGAGATCAATATTAGAATTCGCAAGAACCATCGGAGAAGCCAAAAAAGAATAATTACTCATCTTGACGGTGATATCTAGAATAAAACTATTGGAATTCATCAATGCACCCGGAGAAACAACGAACAATAGCCTAGGCAATGCTTGAAAAAACAACTCATGCTTTGATGCAAAAGTCTTGAAATGAAAGAATGTGATGCACCAAAATCAAATAACACTTTAGTAGTAAAAGAGTTAACTAGGAGAGTACCCATGATCACTTCGGAAGACTCCTCTGCTTGAGCTGAGTTCACCATGTTCACTCTTGCATACTTGGGATTATGCTTCACCATTGCATTGCTTGGAAGTCTGCTAGGATCGGGAGGCGAAAGGCACCTGTGGTTGGTGCGCTTGGTTGTGAAGTGTCCTTTCAGACCACACCTATGACAAGTAACATCTAAGAGTGGGCGAGGAGGAGGACTGCCTGTCCTCGGAGCCTGAGGTCTCTGCTCGTAGACTAAGTTGGGTGGGTGAGAAGAACCACGACCATGGAACTGCTTTTGCTGAAAAGGAGGACGGAACATAGGAGGAGGCAGGAACCAAGACTTCTACTACATAGCAACCACTTGAGAGGAGGACGAGGAGTGAACTACATCTCTGAGTCTCTTCTTAGAAGGTTCAAACTTGATCTAAGTTGATTCTTGCTTGAGAGCCATGTTATAGAACTGTTCAAACTCGGTCTGCTCAGAATGAATGCGAGCAAACTGGATGTCCTCTCTGATACCATCCCTGAATTGATATATTGCTCTTCTCATTAGAAAAGGCTTGCTTGGAATATCGAGCAAGATTCTAGAATTGAATGTTGTACTGATAGACGGACATGTTGCCTTGCTTTAGATTGCCGAATTTCTCATGCATGACGTCAGTGACACTTGTCGGGATGTGATGAGCTCGAAAATCATAGCAGAAGTAGGTGCAGCTGACCACTTGACCCCCACTGGAGTCCTTGTACTATTGCCACCAATCAGCTTCCTGGTTGTTGAGTTGGAAGGTAGCAAACTTGACATGGTCCTTAGGTATGCTTGCTGCATTCCAATCATCGGCATCCATCAGCTCGGCACAAGCACTGAATGTCTTAGGCTGATTTGCAAGGAACTGGTTGAGAGTTGCGAATTGAGGTTTATTGTTGTCATTGACTTGGCCTTGATTTCTTTGGTTGTGCTCTTGCATAAGCTGAATCAACATCTGAGTATTGGCGTTGGTGGCCGCCATCAAGGCTTGCCACGCCTCCGGAGGTGGGGAGGGTGGGCATTCTTCCTCACCTTCTTCACCCTGATCCGAGTTAGCATGAGTTGTGGGAGCCATCCTGGGGATGATGACAACCGTTAGCACCACCATTGAATAAATGCAAAGCTATATCAAAGGCTTGACACGTGCAACATATAGTCTTCACAATTAGCATCCGAACATAGAAGTTTGAACGAATGCATTCTGAAGGTACGATGATCCATCAACTAATTGAGAAGCCACTTGGAATAAAGTTAGAATTAGCGAAAAAGTTAACGAACTTGAGAAAAACATATGAGAGAGATTTTTTCCTAAGTGTTCGTGAGGAGGCCTAAGGGAGTCCTGGACTAAGGGGTCCTGGGGCGTCCGGCCTGTTAGCCATGGGCCGGACTGATGGGCTATGAAGATACGAAGACCGAAGACTGCACCCGTGTCCGGATGGGACTCTCCTTGGCATGGAAGGCAAGCTTGGCGACCAAATATGTAAATTCCTTTCTTTGTAACCGACCTTGTGTAACCCTAGATCCTCCCGGTGTCTATATAAACCGGAGGACTTAGTCCGGAGGGCGGACATTATCATAACCATACAAGCTAGGCCTCTTGGGTTTAGCCATTACGATCTCCTGGTAGATCAACTCTTGTAATACTCCTATTCATCAGGATCAATCAAGCAGGACGTATGGTATTACCTCCATAGAGAGGGCCTGAACCTGGGTAAAACATTGTGTCCCCTGTATCCTGTTACCATCGACCTTAGACGCACAGTTCGAGACCACCTACCCGAGATCCTTCAGTTTTGACACCGACATTGGTGCTTTCATTGAGAGTTCCACTATGCTATTGACAAAAGGTTTGATGGCCCCTTCAACCATCAATAATGATGATGTCCAAGGAGAAACTTTCCTCCCGGGACAAACCTTTATGTTCGGCGGCTTCGCACTGCGGGCCAATTCGTTTGGGCATCTAGAGCAGATCGAAATCTACGCCCCTGGCCATCAGGTCAGATTTGGGAGCTTGAACTACGTTGCGGACATCCGTGGAGACTTGATCTTGGCCGGATTCGAAACAGTGGCTACCACTCCTGGTCACCCCGACAGACATGACCTAAATCTGTCATTGGACTGCATCCAGGAGACAGCACCTGTAACCGCTCTGGCCTTAGATCCGGAGCAAACTGTGCCATCCAAGGATGGGAGGCTCAACCCTGCCACGGAGGACACAGATTCCCCGGCGTTGGAGCCGCACATAGACTTAATCTCGTATGATACATGTGCCACCGGAGGTCCGGACTCGTCTCCGGTCATTAGTTCCGAACCATGTGAGCCCGCGGACACCGAACTTGATCGTTTATCGATCTTTGAATTCAGCGTCGCAGACATCTTCCAGCACTCTCCTTTGGGTGATGTGCTAAACTCATTAAAGAACCTATCCTTGGCAGGGGACTCACAACCGAACTAGGTTCGGTTCGAACTAGGGGCTGATGATGGAGAATCTTGTTCCCCACCCGCCACCCAACCCATAGCCACTGTCGAGGACTTAACCGACATGTCCGATTACGGCTCTGAAGACTTCGATGGTATAGACACCGCCGCCGATGAGGAGCAGGGCCAAAACCTGCCATTTACTGGACGTCGGACGGTAACTTCTTCATACGATGTATACATGGTGGATACACCTAAAGAAACTAACGACGATGACAAAGAAGATCCAGTTGAGGATAAAACCCCGGAGACACAGCCCAGACACCGGCGTCAGCGACGCCGCTCTAAGTCACGTCGCGCAAAAAAATAGCAATACCGGCACCAGAGAAAACAACACCCCGGACGATGCCGAAGACAATGAAGCCCCTGTTGGGGCAACGTCCGAACAGGATGAACTGGAGGACGGGCACGATAGCCCTGACAAACAGGCCATACACGAAGACTCGGAGGACAGTAATTATCTTCCGCTTTCCGAGGATGAGGAGAGCCTCGGCGATGAGGATTTCATTGTTCCTGAGGAACCTCTCGAGCAGGAGCGCTTTAAACACCGGCTATTAGCCACTGCAAGGAGCCTGAAAAAGAAACAGCAGCAACTTCAAGCTGACCAAGACCTGCTAAACGATATATGGACAGATATCCTAGTGGCCGAAGAATACAGCCCCAGGCGCACAACCAAGGGTTACCCGCAACGCAGATTGCTACCTCAGTTCGATAAGGAAGCGCCGGAGCCTGTACCACGTGGTCGGGACAATTCGGCTAACCGACCACCATGCAGTCGGGATAAAGTGGCATCTCAAGCCGAACAGCAGCCCGCCTCACCCAAAGAAGAAATAGAGATAAAACAGCTCTGGGTCATACATACGACCCTCGGCAGGACCTGGACAGCAGAGCAGGACATACCAGATCGATCTACAGATCATGAGGGCGTGCCCCGACACGCAACGTCGGCTACCTATTCGGACGGGACAAGTCTAGTCACGCTCGGGCTGAAAACCGCTGATGGACTCCATCTAAGCTACGTCGCGACGTGGCCCAATATAGAGGCGCCGCACACCCACTCTGCTTCACTGACGAAGTAATGGAGCATGAATTCCCAGCAGGGTTTAAACCCGTGAATATCGAATCATATGATGGAACAACTGATCCCGCGGTATGGATCGAGGATTTTCTTCTCCATATTCATATGGCTCGAGGATATGACCTTCATGCCATCAAATACCTCCCACTAAAACTCAAGGGACTAGCAAGGTACTGGTTAAACAGTCTGCCTGAAAACTCTATCGGCAGCTGGGAAGATCTGGAAGACGCCTTCCACGACAACTTCCAAGGTACATACATCCGGCCACCAGACGTCGATGACTTGTCACATTGTCCAGCAGCCCGGAGAGTCAGCCAGGAAGCTCTGGACTAGGTTCTTAGTTAAAAAAGAACCAAATCGTAGATTGTCCGGACGCGGAAGCCCCATCGGCCTTTAAACACAGTGTCCAGGACGAGTGGCTCGCCCGCCACCTCGGTCAGGAAAAACCAAAATCCATGTCAGCCCTTACCACTCTGATGACCCGCTTTTGCGCGGGAGAAGATAGTTGGCTCGCTTGTAGAAGCAACAACGCCAGCGACCTGGGCACTTCCGAAGTTCGAGACAGCAACGGGAAACCACGACGCAATAAACACAAACGTGGCAATAGTAATGGGGGAGCGCATGACATAACGGTCAACGCCGGATTCAACGGCCCCAAACCCGGTCAAGTGGAAGAAGCCATTCAAGGAAAATAGAGATGGACTATCCAATTTGGATAAGATATTGGATAGGCCCTACCAGATTCATGGCCGCCCCAATAAACCATCTAACCACACCAACAGAAGCTGTTGGGTCTTCAAATAGGCTAGCAAGTTAAATGCCGAATACAAGGGGTAGAAGCTGCCTGGCGATGGCGACGACGATGAAACTCGCCAACCAAACACCGGGGGTCAGAAGCAGTTTCCTCCTGAAGTAAAGACAGTGAACATGGTACACATGACAAAGTCCCCTACAGTGGAACGCATTGAGCACTCTCTTCGTGCATAGGATCACACTATGGCTATCTCAGCCGAACTACACAACGGGGGCATTACACCACATACCTCGTCGGCCATTAAGCCATCGGTCTCCATTCAACATGACCGTTCAAATCCCATACAGGACTAGCAGTTTGGCTTCCGCCGTCCGCCGCATATACCCGGACAATCTATATCGCGCATACCTAACCATGCACTTAAAATACCCTGGGCACCGACAAAAGCACAATATGGACGGACCTGGAAGTACTCCCATAACCTTCTCTTTTTCTAACTTTTTTCCTTCTTCCTTTTTCTTGTTTCCCTCCACAGGTAGCTCAATGGCTGGCCTCAGACTCAATCAGAGTTCGGGTTCGTACACTCACCCAAGGGCTATTTTCGTCAAGAGGTCCCTTCACCGAGGACAGGCGGCGCAGACGTGCGACAGGAGGTCCAAAATAAATTTTTGTAGACCGCACTCTCTATTTCGAGCCTGTAAAGTGCCTTTCTCCTCCGCCTTCGACCCCTGGCATATCAAATAGCCGGGGTTGCGACTTTGTTATCTATATACACGATTGGCACATCACTCAGATCCTAGTAAAAATAATTCATTCTTTTCTAAAAGGACCGAGTTTTGCCTCTACGGTTGTCTCAAATGTACACCTTGGCATAACTTGCCAGGGGCTCGGTATGGGTACAAACGAGTTGCCGACAAAGTCCGAACAGCTCTATAGCGTACTTCGGCGTCATGAGTCTGGCCTTATATGCATCAGCTCCGAATCATGTCTTGGGTTAATAGTTGGGTTTCCCGGTTCCTGTGCTTGCTATCCAACGTTACGCTCTATCGGCTAGGGTAGTAAAGGGAGAACTACTGCGATTGTGCTTCCGGTTCACCTGGTTAAGAGCCTCAGTAGAGAAAGCCGAAAACTGACTGTCATGATGCAGCGAGAGCTGGTCAACCACTCGATGACTTATCGGAATCTTTCGCGATTCCCTCCGTGTCACACGAAGGACCTCTTTCCGCTCAAATATGTAAACACATAGTATGAATATGCCGCATACTTACCAGGGGCTATGTCGTAGACCCACCATAAAACTCCTATGGCTAAGTGAAAGTGTTAATGCCCTATAGTCTGGTTGCCTAGTTCGCCGCATTGACACCTCCTTCACGGACCAAGACGTTGGGTCAAGAGTGATCAGATGCTTTTTCAAACACCCCCGTACTTCCTATGAGGGGGCTGAAGCCGACGACTGGAAAACTTTCAGTTCATATACAAACGGCCACACAGGAGGAACAAAAGCCTTTAGGCAAAATCAAAATATAGACTGATTATAACAATTGTCTTTTACAATTCGTAAAGAGTTCACTCGAATATTATGCCTTTCGAACATTGACCCTCTATCAAGCGGGCAGCCTCTAAGACATCCTCAAAGCAATGCTCTGGTGTGTGACGGTCCTTGCCCTTGGGTGGACCCTGCGCTGCAACATTGACGACCTTCATCTTCCCCCAGTATGTCTTGACTCAGGCAAAGGCCATCCGTGCACCTTCAATGCACACTGACTGCTTCACGGCGTCGATACGTGGCACAACATCAGCAAGCCACCGCACCAAGCCGAAATAGCTATTCGGAATCAGCTCAGTCATCCACAGATGAAGTATGACATTCTTCATGGCAGCGCCGGATATCCTGTGAAGCTTGGCCCATTGGCACATCTGTTCATTCAACAGCAGAGGGCGTTTTGATGCGCCGAACTATGACCAGAAAAGCTTCTCCGTTGCATATCCCTCTTGCTCTTGGTAAAACTGCGCCGCATCGGATGAACTCTTCGGCAGGTCCAAAGACACATCTGGAGAACTCCACACTTGGTTAAGTTGAGCATAATTCAGATCGCCGAACTTAGTCAGTAATAAAAATGGCTTACCAGCCACAATCTCCCCAGCTTGCTGGATCTCCTCACGGGCCGCTCAGATTCGGACCGCGCTTCTTTCGCCTCTCGCAAGGCCTTATCAAGCTCAGCCACTTTGGCTTTATTCTCCTTCTCTAGGAATTCACAGCGGCTGGTAGCATTTTTTAGTTCGATCGCCATCGAGGATATTTTCTCCTCGTCTTGCTGCCGAGCAACTTGTTCAGCCTTTAACTCGACCGATGCCTTTTCGGCAGCCGTATTACTAAACCGGGCCTGCTACTTGGCCCGGGCCAGCTCCGCCCGAAGAATCTCAATGGCGGCGGCACCATCTGCAGCCATGGATATTCCAGTATGCAACTTTCAGCGTCATGCTTATATTACAAACACGTATATGTAAGGATTGCTCCGAACACGTACCTTGCGACTCGTCAAGACGCCTGTTGATAAGCGCAATATCAATATCTGACTCATCAATCTTGTGTTGCAAATCCGCAATCTGTACAGTCCAGACAGTTTCCGGGGAGGTCACAGCCTGTGTTCCAATTAATCATATTACTTCCTGGGCATATCTTTTGATCCTCTGATCGCCTCCCTTGGGAAGCCAATCAGAGTCTCAGGGGCTACTATCTATACACAGGCGTATTCTTGAATAAAACACAATCGAACATATTACGATACAAACCTCGAAGCCTCTTAGCATGCCCACGAAGGTCTCATTCAATCCGCTTTTCGCGGCCAGGACCTTTTCGACCACCGTGCCCATCAAGGTACGATGTTCCTCTGAGATGGACGCCTGTCGCAGCATGTTCGTCAATATATCTGGCGCCTCTGGGTCTACGGAGGCTGCTGTAGGAGTACAACCTCCCTTTGAAGGCATCAGTTTATTCATATCTGGCTGTAGACCGGAATGTTCGGGGCCGTTATTGTTGGTCCCCGAACCCTGGGCCACCGAAGTATCACCTTCGGGTTGTGTCTTCATCATCCCTCGCACCACTTGTTGATCGGGGGAGACCCTCCGCGACGACACCTCGAAGTCGTCCGCCCTGTTAGGCGAGGAGATTGGTGGAGGAATCTCGCTTTCCATCATCTCCGGGAGAAGATCCCTTGAGGAAGAGGATTGTTGAAGAAGACTGCGGGCCGAACTGCAAAAAAACATATATTCTAGACGTTACAAGAAAGGGGCGAGATGTGTTTAAAACAACCTTGTTCACTTACAATTTGGCATGAGGCTTGTCCTCATCATGGGACTGCGCGATGACGTTGTCCTCCAAGCCTGAGCCACCTGACGAAGGCATCTTGCCTTGTTTAGGAGCCTTTTCCTCCCAATCTTCGGTGGCGGCCCTTTTCTTCCCATGGGGGGAAGAGACGTTGACTTCCCCGTCATTTTTATCTTCGAACGATGGAATCTTGTCTGGCACACCTTCGGGATGGGGGCCATCTTTGGCCCTCTCTGTCTTGCCCTCCTTCATAGGCATCTGGTATGGTGCCAGGGCTAGCATCCTTGTTAATATAGGATCCGCTGAACCTTCGATAAGGGGGCCGGACACCTAATCAGCTCCGCTTTCTTTATCCAGCCCTGGAAGGAGATAGTTTTCTTAGTAATGTATTACGGCATACTTAAAAAAGGGGGTGTTTGGAAATCAAGTGTTTACCGGGGTATCCGGATGGTTACAGTCGAGGCCTGTGTCCTCAATAGTGTCTGGCCAATGTTTTCGTTTTTTGAAAAACAACTTCCACATCCCTTTGTGTGTAATGCCGAAGAATTGTTGGAGGGTTCGTGGTCCTTCTGGATTTAACTCCCACATATGGAGAGGCCTACGTTGGCATGGTAGGATTCGGCGAATCAGCATTACTTGAATCATGCTGACAAGATCGATGTCCCTATCAAGGAGGGTTCGGATGCGGCTTTGTAGAGTCCGCACTTCATCAACCGATCCCCAATCTAGCCCCTTGTTGGCCCATGATGCAAGCTATAACGATGGGCCAGGGAAAAACATGGGTGCAACTACCCACTTAGTGCTGCGGGGCTCCATAACGTAAAGCCACTCTCGCTGCCATTGATTGGAAGTTTCGGTAAAAGAGCCTTTTGTCCAAGGAGTGTTGGTGAGATGGCTGCCTACAACACCGCCGCACTCCACCTGTTCCCCGTCGACTACCTTTGGTTTCACACTGAAGGTCTTGAGCCATAAGCCAAAGTGTGGGGGGATTCGGAGGAAGGCCTCGCACGTAATGATGAACATTGAGACATGGAGGAAGGACTCTGGGGCTAGATCATGAAAATCTAGTCCATAATAAAACATTAGCCCCCAGAAGAAGGGATCAACAGCGAGCCCTAGCTCTCGAAGGAAGTGTGACATGAATACTACCCTCTCGCCAGATCTGGGGGTCGGGATAACCTGCCCTAGAGCAGGAAGCCTATGGTGGATTTCCGCGGTCAGATATCTGGCTGCTCGAAGCTTCGCAATGTCCTCCTCTATAACAGAGGAAGCCACCCATCGGCCTTAAGGGCTGGGTCCGGACATAACGGGGAAGCTCGAAGCAACAAAGTCGAAACCTTGCGTGCTAGAACTTGAGGTTGGAGAGGTTGAGGAGAAGTTTGGCGTCAAAAAGGACGGCCGTTGGTTCCTTTATAAAGGCAAAAGGAATTAAATGCCTCCTCTTGAGCCTGAAAGCCTGCCTATTCCTAACGGATCTTTCCAACATAATGGTTGGCTTACCCACGCTCATGATGAGAATCCCGCAATAAGGGGACACGATCTCTGTTTCGACAAAGCTTGCCAATAGAAACCATGCCTCGAAACATGGAACGGCGGGACAGGAAACAGTTCAAAAAACTGGCCGAGCGTGACGTCACGTTATAAAAGTTTTCATCAGATTGGACTCGTGGAATATTATGTAATCTCCGCGGTTGTGTGTGGTGTTGTGTTACAGGTCCGGACACGTTCAAATACGTCCAAAGACTATCTTGGAGTTCGGAGGAAGGAACCCACCTTGCAATGCCGAAGACAGGTCTACGCGCCGGATATGTTGTCATTGAAGCCAGGTTCAGGGGCTACTGAGGGAGTCCTGGACTAAGGGGTCCTTGGGCGTGCGGCCTGTTAGCCATGGGGTGGACTGATGGGTTGTGAAGATACGAAGACCGAAGATGGCACCCGTGTCTAGATGGGACTCTCCTTGGCGTGGAAGGCAAGCTTGGCGACCAAATATGTAGATTCCTTTCTTTGTAACCAACCTTGTGTAACCCTAGATCCTCCTGGTGTCTATATAAACCGGAGGACTTAGTCCGGAGGGCGGACATTATCATAACCATACAAGCTAGACCCCTAGGGTTTAGCCATTATGATCTCGTGGTAGATCCACTCTTGTAATACTCCTATTCATCAAGATTAATCAAGCAGGACGTAGGGTATTACCTCCATAGAGAGGGCCCGAACCTGGGTAAAACATTGTGTCCCATGTCTCCTGTTACCATCGACCTTAGACGCACAGTACGGGACCCCCTACCCGAGATCCGCCGGTTTTGACACCGACAAGGCCCCCCGGGCACAACATACAACGTACATCACGAATGATAAACGAGACGTCCCCAAGTAATTATAGCTAGGGACTCTTTAATAAGCTACGCGACCACTGTAAATTGACCATGACAAGCGAACCTCTAGACGTTGGACTCCAACCTCAAATCAAACATCTGTCGGAAATAATTCCTGGTTGACTACTTGAATTCCCACCTAGGAACTCCCAAATTTTTTGGTCATGCAATCCAGTGTAAAAAGTATAAGGAGCAAAATATCATCACACAAGTCCTAGCGGAATTCTACGCTCCAAATGTACCACCTCCTCAACACATAACCAAGAATCTCGAAAACTCGTGTACCTTAGACCTTCAAAAAACAACAACATTTTGGGGAACGTTGCACGGAAAACAAAAGAATTGTACACACACGCAAGATCTATCCATGGAGATGCATAGCTACGAGAGGGGAGATTGTGTCTACGTACCCTCGTAGATCGTAAGTGGAAGCATTTATTAACGTAGTCAATGTAGTTGAACTTCTTCTCAATCCAATCGATCAAGTACCGAATGTACGACACCTCCGAGTTCAGCACACGTTCAGCTTGCTGACGTCCTCACCTTCTTGATCCAGCAAGACGGTCAAAGTAGTACATGAGTTTCGGCAGCACGACGGCGTGGTGACGGTGGTGATGATGCTAACTCCGTTGGGCTTCGCCTAAGCACTCTGAAAATATGACCGAGGGACGAAAATGTGGAGAGGGGCGCCGCACACAGATAAGAATTATCCTGCCCTTGTATATATATGTGGGGGGATAGGGGAGGCAGCCAGGAGGTGCCCCATGGATGGCCGAATCCCCCTTGGGCTCCTGCCCTTTTCCGCGCCCCTTGCTTATTTGCCGCATGGGAGGAGGGCAGGGGGAGGTAGAGCCCCCTTCCTTTCTCTCATGAGGAGGGAAAGGTAGCAGTGGCCAACCCTCCCCTCTCCTTCCCCTAGGGCCGGCGGCAAGGGAGAGGGAGCGCCAGCTACCTTGTGGGCTAGTGTATGCCTCCCCTTGGCCCATTAGGCTTATAGACCTCCCGGGGCCTCCCGGAACCCCTTTTGGTGTTCCGATGGTTACCTGGTACAACCTGAAACCTTTTCGGTGTCCAAATAGCATTGTCCTATATATCAATGTTTACCTCCGAACCATTCCGGAGCACCTTGTCGTGTCAGTGATCTCATCCAGGACTCCGAACAACATTCGGTCACCAAATCATATAACTCACATAATACTATATCGTCAATGACCGTTAAGCGTGCAGACCCTATGGGTTCGTGAACATTGTAGACATGACCAAGAAACCTCTCCAGTCAATAACCAATAGCAGAACCTTGATTTCCATATTGGTTCCTACATATTCTACAAAGATCTTTATCAGTCCAACCTTATGACAACATACGTAATTCCCTTTGTATGTTGGTATGTTACTTGCCCGAGATTCAATCATCGCTATCTTCATACCTATTTCAATCTTGTTACCGGCAAGTCTCTTTACTCGTTCCGTAATACATAAACTCATAACTAACTCCTTAGTCACTTAGCCTGCAAGCTTCTTATGATGTGTATTACTGAGAGGGCCCAGAGATACCTCTCCGATACTTAGCGTGATAAATCCTAATCTTGATCCATGACAACTCAACAGACACCTTTGGAGATACCTGGAGAGCAACTTTATGATCACCCAATTACGTTGTGATGTTTGATCGCACAGAAGGTATTCCTCCGGTATCCGGGAGTTGTATGATCTCATAGTCAAAGGAATATGTATTTGACATTAAGAAAGCAATAACAACAAACTGAATGATCATATGCTAAGCTAAAGGAAGGGTCTTGTCCATCACATCATTCTCCTAATGATGTTATCCCGTTATCAAATGACAACACATGTCTATGGTTAGTAAACGTTAACCATCTTTGATCAATGAGCTAGTATAGTAGAAGCTTACTAGGGACATGGTATTTGTTTATGTATCCACACATGTATCTAAGTTTCTGATCAATACAATTCTAGCATGACTAATAAACTTTAATCATGAATAAGGAAATATAATAATAACAAATTTATTATTGCCTCTAGGGCATATTTCCATCAGTCTCCCACTTGCACTAGAGTCAATAATCTAGACTACATTGTAATGAATCTAACACCCATGGAGTCTTGGTGCTGGTCATGTTTTGCTTGAGGAAGAGGCTTAGTCAATGGGTCTGCTACATTCAGATCCGTATGTATTTTGCAAATTTCCCTGTATCCATCCTTGACCTTTTCACGAATGGAGTTGAAGCATCTCTTGATACATTTGGTTCTGTTGTGAAACATAGATTCTTTCACTAAGGAAATTGCTCCAATGTTGTCACAAAAGATTTTCATTGGACCCGATGCACTGGGTATTACACCCAGATCGGATATGAACTCCTTCATCCAGACTTCTTCATGTGCTGCTTCCGAAGCATCTATGTATTCTATTTCACATGTAGAAATCACCACCATGCTCTGCTTGGAACTGCACCAACTGACGCCTCCACCATTCAATATAAATATGTATCTGGTTTGTGACTTAGAATCACCCGAATCAGTGTCGAAGCTAGCATCAACGTAGCCATGTATGATGAGGTCTTTGTCACCTCCATAAACGAGAAAGATAACATTGGTCCTTTCTAGGTACTTCAGGATGTACTTGACGGTTTTCCAATGATCCACTCCTGGATTAGTTTGGTACCTCCCTGCCAAACTTATGGCAAGGCACACATCAGGTCTGGTACACAGCATAGCATACATGATAGAACATATTGCTGAGTCATATGCACTGACTTCCATTTTCTCTCTATCTTTTGCACTGGTTGGGCTTTGAGTCTAACTCAATTTCACACCTTGTAACACAGGAAAGACCCTTTCTTTGACTGATCCATTTTGAACTTCTTCAAAACTTTGTCAAGGTATGTGACTTGTAAAAGTCCTATTAAGCATCTTGATCTATCCGTATAGATCTTGATGCCCAATATATAAATTGCTTCACCAAGGTCTTTCATTAAAAATTCTTATTCAAGTATCCTTTTATGCTATATCATTTCCAATCAACAATATGTCATCCACATATAATATTAGAAATGCTACAGAGCTCCCACTCACTTTCTTGTAAATATAGGTTTCACCGTAAGTCTGTATAAAACCATATGCTCGGATCACCTCATCAAAGCGTATATTTCAACTCCGAGATGCTTGAACCAGTCCATAGATGGATCGCTGGAGCTTGCACACTTTATTAGCACCTTTAGAATCGACAAAACCTTCTGTTTGCATCATATACAACTCTTCTTTAAGAAATCCATTAAGGAATTCAGTTTTGACGTCCATTTGCTAGATTCCATAAGTATAAAATCCAGCAATTGCTAACATGATTCAGAATGACTTAAGCATCACTACAGGTGAGAAAGTCTCATTGTAGTCAACCCCTTGAACTTGTGGAAAACCTTTTGCGAGAAGTCGATCTTTGTACATAGTGGCATTACCATCAACGTGTGTCTTCTTCTTGAAGATCCATTTATTTTCAATGGCCTACCGATCAGCGAGCAAGTCCACCAAAGTCCACACTTTGTCTCATACATGGATCCTATCTTAGATTTCTTGGCCTCAAGGCATTTATCAGAATCTGGGATCATCATAGCTTCTTCATAGTTCATAGGTTTGTCACGGTCTAATAACATGACTTCCATAACAGTATTACCGTACCACTCTAGTGCGGAACATGCTCTGTTCAACCTACGAGGTTCAGTAGTAATTTGATCCATAGTTTCATGATCATCATCATTAGCTTCCTCTCCAGTTGGTGTAGGCATCACAGGGACGGTTTTCTCTGATGTCCTACTTTCCAATTCGAGACAAGGTATAATTACCTCATCAAGTTCTACTTTCCTCCCACTCACTTCTTTCGAGAGAAACTCTTTCTCTAGAAGGACCCATTATTAGCAACAAAGATCTTGCCTTCAGATCTATGGTACAAGGTGTACCCAATAGTTTCTTTAGGGTATCTTATGAAGACGCACTTCTCCGATTTGGGTTCGACCTTATCAGGCTGAAGCCTTTTGACTTACGTGTCACATCCCAAACTTTAAGAAACGACAACTTAGGTTTCTTGCCAAATCATAGTTCATACGGTGTCATCTCAAGGAATTTAGAGAGTGCCCTACTTAACGTGAATGCGACTTCTCTAATGCATAACCCCAAAATGATAGTGGTAAATCACTAAGACACATCATAGAATGCACCATATCTAATGAAGTACGATTACGACTTTCGGACACACCATTACGCTGTGGTGTTCCAGGTGGCGTGAGTTGTGAAACAATTCCACATTGTTTTAAATGAAGGCCAAACTCGTAACTCAAATATTGGCCTCCACTATCAAATGATAGAAACTTTATTTTCTTGTTATGATGATTCTCCACTTCACTCTGAAATTCTTTGAACTTTTCAAATGTTTCAAAATTGTGTTTCATCAAGTAGATATATCCATACCTACTCAAATCATCTGTGAAGGTGAGTAAATAACGATACCCCCCGCGTTCCTCTACACTCATCAGATCGCATACATCGGTATGTATTATTTCCAATAAGTCATTAGCCCGCTCTATTGTTCCGGAGAACAGAGTTTTAGTCATCTTTCCCATGAGGCATTACTACAAAAAAAAGACACATCCCTAACATTTTGGGCCGAACCAAAAAAAATTCTGTTATACTTATGACACTTCTATGACGATAATTGTGACAAAACCCGGTATCATCATAGATGTGGTGGGGTCCTAATTTTATGACAAAAAATCATGACAGAAAATGGGCTTTTCGTCCTAGGTAGGCCGGAGACGTAGCTGAATGACATTCTTTGGGCCGTCCATGATGGAAAAAACCATGGTAGAAGCGAGGGTGCGGAAAATATCGGGGAGATCCCGGTTATGGTGGGTGGTCGGGGGCCAAGTGATGTGCGTTTCTCTCGTATGTACGCGCGTGTGTGCGTGGCATTGCGCTCTAACTGAACCCGAGTAAGGCATTGGGCTCTAACTGAACCCGAGCGATTGCACTGCAGGCTACGTATTACTGAACCCGAGTGATTGATCGATCCCTTGTTGTTAACTGAACCCGAGTGATTCCTTCGCTACTGCTGCTAACTGAAGCCGATCGATGTTGCCTCTGGATGAATAGTGAGCGTTGTTGGGGGGTTTGGATGAACAGTTCCTGGTGGGGGGTTGGATGAACAGGACCCGTGGTAGTAGAGGCCGTCGCCGCTAGATGAACAGTACTCCGATCGATCGAGCCGGTGGATGAATAGGACCACGTGGAGGGCTGGATGAACAGGACCCCGTGGAGGGCTGGATGAATAGTAGCCGGTGGAGGGCTGGATGAACAGTACCCCCGTGTTGGGGTGTTTGAACAGGACCCCGTGGAGAGGGCTGATTGAACAGTAGCCGATGGAGGAGCGCACGATGGAGGCTGGATGAACAGGAGCCCATGGATGAACAGTCACAGGTGGAGGCAGGAGGAGGTTAACGGTGTATGAACAGTAGCCCGTGGAGGCAGTCGATGGTGGAGTGAACAGTATCCCGTGGAGTCCCATTTTGCGGTACGCCACACCCCTCCCGATGAACAGGAACCCTGTTTCGACCGTAGCGCTCCAACACAAGTCCGTCCGTTTTGTGGTATGCCACACCCCTCCCGATCAACAGGACCCCGTTTCCACCGTAGGAGGTCCGTTTCCTCTGTTTTGCGTTATGACAGACCCCTCCCAATGAACAGGATCCCGTTTCGACCGTGACTGGTCGAACACAAGGCCGTTTCCTCCATTCTGCTATACGCCAGGCCTCGTTTCCATCGGCTGTTCCGTCCAAGCCGGTTGGCTCCCGATGAACAGCAGGCATTTCGTGCCTCCCGATGAATATGACGCATTCCGTTCCCTCCCCATGAACATGACGACGATGCAGTTTCTCCATTCCGACCCAGCCATGTATAGGAGCTCTCACCGTACGTATGCGCGAGTAGGCGTTTGAGTCCCGCCCATATGTACATACGTGGACGTATTTACTTTCTTGCACCCTGGCCGTTGTATGTATGTGTACATGCTACATGTGCGCCTCTACTACGACCTGTGCGCGCCTCTACTATGACACGTGCCCTTCCTTACACGGCCACGGTTCATCACTGCATCCTGCAGACATACCAATCATATGTACGTACACGTTCACGACCAGAATGACAATGCTACATATGCTTTGTCCAGGTGGGCCCCGACTGTCAGGCACTTCCTTGCATGTGAAGATGTAGCTGGTGGGTCCCAGCAGTTGGTGGGGAGAATCATTTTTTTGCCAGTAATATGGACGCACTTCCTTGCGTGCGAAGATGTAGCTGGTAGGTCCTAGCAGTCAGGGGGAACATTTTTTTCGTGAAATACGGTGGCCCGTCCGATGGGTCCCTGCTGTCAGGTGGAGGAATCATTATTTTCCGTGTAATAAGGAGGCACTTCCTTGCTGCGGGCGTGGATCCAGCTGTCAGCCTCTCCACGTATAGTACTCTTCCGATGGAAGTCGTTCCTTGACCACGTTGACCACGCCGCGTCGAGAGCACTGGGGCGGTGGACGACGGCGAGGCCTAGGAAGGGGTCGACGCGGTGCCAGGGAAGACGCGGTAGTGGTTGCCCATGCGGAGAGGAGTATGAGGGTTCACTGGTTCGGCTGCGGTGTGAGGCTGCCGTTGCCGCAGAATAACATGGGGTGTGGGTGAGTAGAGGGATGTCCAGGCCAGCGGTGGGAGTAGTAGGGGGCGGTGAGGCCTCCATGGCATCACAGCCGGCCACTAGAGGCAGGAGCAGGCAGCACGACTGGCGCTGCTTTGGGCGGCTGGAGCAAGAAGACCAGAGGTTGAAGAAGCACTACGGCTATTGGATGGACATCGTATGGTCACTGGTGATACAATCGTTCATATTGACTAAGTTGACAAAGCCCTCCGTCCGCGTCAACTTTGTAGGCCCACAAGTATGCCTCCCACTATGGTGGGTCCCAGCTAGCAGGGGGAGTATTCATTTTTTGTGTGTAATAAGGAGACACCTCCTTGCGTGCGAAGATATAGCTGGTGGGTTTGAGCTGTCAGCGGGAGTATTCATTCTTTTTGGCGTAATAAGGAGGTACTTGCTTGCGTGCGGCCATCGACCATGTGGGTACCAACTGTCAGCCTCTCCATGTACATACCTCTTCCGATGCTGTCGTTTGTTGACAATGTTCACCATGTCGTGCCGATAACACCAGTGCGATGGACGACGACGAGACCCAGGAAGGGAATGACCCGGAAGCGGCGAAGCCACAACAATGGAGGGATGTAGGTGAGTAGAGGGATGGCCTGGCCAGCAGTGGGAGTAGTAGGGGCGGTGAGGCCTGCGCGGTAGCACAACCGGGCACGGAAGGCAGGAGCAGGCGGTACCACCGGCGCTGATTTGTCGGCTAGACCAAGAAGATCAGAGATTGAAGAAACACGACTGTCATTGGATTGACATCCAAAGGTTACGTCTCCTAGAATCGTTTGTTGCCGTATATAATAAGTAAAAAAATCATGCATACACGTCAACTTAATAGGCCCACAAGTCAGACCATTCCCTATTTTTTAATAATTTATATATAGCTCATTGCAACTTCTTATGCAATTTATTGTAGTCTGTTTTTTGGTTGGCCAGGGCCAGGGTTAAAAATTTAAACGAAATTTCGCATATTTCTGTGGGTTCCAAACTATTTTTAATACGGAAATGTCGAGCCAGATTTAAAGTACTTTGAAGATATATTTAAATTAGGTTAAAGCCCACTGAAATTGGAATATGAAAATGTGAAAAAATTCAGAAATTATAAAGTAATTGCCACTTTGTCATCTGTTTTTATATTTACAACCCATTTCATATTACTTTCAAGATTTGCAGGAGTCTTGAAAGAGTTGAAGCCCATCAGGGCGTAGAAAAATAAGTAGGCCTGGATTGGGTATTCTTCGAAAAAAATAAACAGGGCTCATTTTCACACAAAAAATAGCTGGGCTCGTCATGTGGTGAACATAAAATATAAGCCTAGGCTAGATGGGCCACAACCCAGTTGGAACCCTGCTCCGTCTCAACAATAACAAAAAAATACTGCTCGAGCAGCTACGTCCCAGGTGTCAGCCAATCTTGTGTTGTTCTCTTGTCTATTCACTATATATGCTGGCAATGCCGTGAGTCCCAGATGTCAGGAAACCACTAGCAGGAAGCATTTTCTTTTTCCATACACTGACAATGGAGTATATATATAACAAAAAATGAGGAACTTCCTTGCGTCCGGCCATGGACATTGTGGGCCCCTAGTGTCATCCTCTCCACGTACAGTCCTATGTCGATTCCTCTTGTTTGTTGACCATGTTGACAACGCGAGAGGGCGGCACCGCGGCGAGCGCAACAAAGCACGTGGAGGACGACGGTGAGGCCTTGAAGGTCAGCGTTAACGATTTAGGAGATGGTGGGGCGGCGATGCGTGCGCTGAGGCACAGCCAGCCGTGGGAGGCGGAAGCAGGCGGCAACGCCGGCGCTGGTTTGGTTTTGGCGGCTGGAGGAAGACAGGACTGAAGAAAAATGACAGACTGTAAAAGCAGCAGGAGTACTTAACAACCTTAACTCAAACCAGCAGGGGCACTTAACAACCACAGCTGAAAGCAGTATGAGTACTTATACAGGTTCAACCATACAAAGCATGCCTCGAACAGTGCTACTTTGCGTACAGTTAACCAAAGGGTGACGCTGCCAAGCCCCAGGAGAAGGCCCAGGTGCCACCCTGCGCATCCACGACCTTCTGAAAGCGGCTTCATCTCACAATGTGGTCAATAAAAAGGATATTCGCTTTAGAGCCATGGAAAAGAAGGAACATAATCTTCTGTCCTATTCTCCAAGATGGACGGGCCTTCATTATTTGAGACCACCCATGACTAAGTATGTTTTCACCTCCAAGGGGAATGGAGTAGGTCGACATAATCATCATGTTGTGACCAAGCGGAAGTCTGACGCGACCATGGTCAGGCATTTGTATATGAACAATAGAACTGGGCAGTCCTTGTTTCAAGAAGAATGCTGCTGTAAAACTATGCATAAGCAAGAGTTTATGAACAACATATATAACAGAAAACAGCTCATACCATAAGTTTCTCAACACAGTTGGACCTGTTCAACGAGTGCAGCAATGGCACACATATCCCACGTGGCCTTCCACCATTGAAACACCCCACAAGGACCTCAAGACGATCAATAAAGTGTAGGAACTTGTGGATGTCGTCCAAGTCAACTTCGGTGCCATGAGTAACAGGCGAGTTCTTATAGAATAACAAACGAGTAGCCTGCTTAACTCTGAAAAAACCTACACATGCCATCAATTATAAGAAAATATTAGTTAGAAGTAGCACTTTCGTGAGAGATTCATTGCTACTTCTAAAGTTAAATTGTGAATAGTTAGACAGAATAGGTGGATTAAAAAGTAATCGAGGCAAGAAGCAAGAACCAGATACAAAACTAACATGGATGAAGAATTGGAACAACGTCGGGGTGGAAGATGAGACCAGGTTACGCTATTTCCATCAACATTTGTGCGCCAACTTTCAGTCCGTAACACTTGAGAAAGTTTATCCAAGTTCGGCCATAAAAAAAGCAGCGATCTTCTTGGTTCATGAACCAAACTCAAAACTTATATCCATGGCTTGTCTTCACTATGACCATTAAACTGGTGTATTCAGCTATGGCAAGGCCGAGCATCTTGAGTACATGTGTTCTGGCAGAGCAAGGAATGCATTGCAGGAAAAATAATATGAGAACACAATGTATTCCCTATATCCAAATCTAGAAATAATTTCCCCCTTCACGTCAGTGTTGACCATGGTAGTAGTACCTTTTATCCAAATATAGTAATCCAAATTTCCAAATTAGTCGACAGCATGTTCAAAAAACCCCACCCTCCCGGATAGAAAAGAGGATTCTAGGAACATACTGTGCGCGTTTTAAAATCATGTGTTAGGATGAGAAGGAACAAGTGTGGCGTCTCGCCAAGGGCACAAAAACCTGTAGGGTCCTCGCACTTTGGGCACTGCAAATGAAACACACTAGATTCAGTAGGAAGAAAAATGCATCAACAGCGGCGGATGCCATCTTAGGAGTACCCGTGACCAAGGGACTTGGATTTATCGGGGATGGATGAAGAATTCGTACCAGGTTCTCCATGAGAAAACCCTATGCAATCGCCGAGCGGGGGTTTTCTTTGAACAAGCAGACAAGGGAGAAGGGGATTCAGGCCCGGTGAAATATTGTCGCTTCGTCCATCCAGCTTACTGCTAAAGCTGGAAAGGTGGGGGGTTTTTGTGATTTGATGGCTCGTTGGGCATTACTGCGGCGCTACGACCGGGGTTTGTCTACCGTGCAGTTGTGCACTCTAATTTGGTGCATATGGCACGTGGACCCAATTGCCGGATGCCCCACATATCAGCAAAAGGAAGTACAAAGACGGGAGTAACTAGTTACACATAAATATATTTTTGACACAGAGATAGTCCCTCTGTAAAGGAATATAAAGATCTTTTATATCACAACTTTACACATAAGAAAAATCAAGGGGAATATATATCACATATATAATTATAAAAAAATGAGTTTTTTTAACACGGTATAGACGAGTTGGTGATGATGGTGTGCCTGCCATCCTGCAATATAGGTCGTCTGATTTATATCTGACGGAGAGGAAGGAAACAATGGCAATTTTGCAAAAAGGTACTGTAACATCCCAAATTTTCAATTTGGAATGTTATACAATAGATCATCTTTGCATATCATATTTTATTGCATTTTGGTTGATCCTAGAAATTTCACGCAACTCAAGGACCCTCGGAGAGAGTTGGTGGTTTCATTATTTTCATATTTGAGTTTTCTCAAATTTTGAGAATAGGATCATTTGATTTTATTTATTTTATCTTCAATTATTTCTATTACAAAAATATGAGAGAGGGAATAAAATGACTTTCCCAAAATAAAGAAATATTGAGGATTTAATAATAAAATCAAGTAAGATTTTATTTTGGTTTTATTTGCTATATTATTTGAATTTAGGAAAAATGCGAGTTTTTCAAAATTGAATTTAGGCCCCAAATAAATGTTCATCCTGTGCGGCTTGATTTTAGAAGCCGGGGAAAATTTATTTCGGGATTTTTGGAGTCCGTTTAGTATTCCTTTTGTTTTTTTCTAAGCGTAATTATTTTAAAAAAAAAATCCGAACCGACCTTGGGTCGTGTCCGGCCAGGACTCCGCCTGGCCGGGGCTTTATATAGTGAGCCACCTGGGCCGCCTCAGCCCAAAGCCGCCGCCGCTCAACCCTAGCCGCCCGCCCCAGCTGCCGCCGCCGCCGAGCCACCGCCCCGCTGCCGCCGGAGCCCGCCGCCGACGAGGTCGAACCGCCGCAGCCCGCCATTTTTTTTGAAAACCGTTGGTTTTCACCGGTTTTTTTGGTGTTTTTAGATTCGTTTTTTAGATAGATCGGTTTTTTTCTCGGTTTAGTTAATTAGCGAGCGTTCACTCGTTCGTTCGTTTTAACGAACACGTTCATCGTTTAGATCCAGATAACGAACGTTCGTTCGTTAATCTGTTCATCGTTTTCTTTTTCTTCGATTAAATCCGCGATTTTTTTGATCGCGGTTCCTGATCTAATTTTCGTTTTAGTATAACTTTTCACCCATTTATCAGAATCTGGTGATTCAAGCGCCTGGAGTTTCGTCTTGAAACCCTCTTTTCGCTTAACCAACTCAAACAAGTTTTTGCCTCTGTAAAATTTGACCTAGATCCAGAATAATAAACGAAGATTGTTTCTTTTGCCGTTTGTCTTTCGTTGCTTCATTCGATTTGATTCTTTTTGCCAACCGGAGTTCTAAAGTTGAACTTTCTGGTTAGATCTTTTATTTGAGTTTTACCTGTGCATTAGTTGAGTACTTGTTGTATGCTTGTTTGTTTGCGATAGAGTACCCGGAGTGCGCCGCTTGCTACTTCGAATCGCTAGGTTTTGCGGATCATTAGCAAGGCAAGTAACACTTTGATCATACTTCCTATTACCCAGTTTTTATTGCATTAGATCAATCCTCACACATTGCATGATTAGGACCTAATTAAATTGTGGGTTTGGGAAGTAGATGAGGTAGTACCTATTACCTATTATTATCAAACCTTTGGGAGTTACTTCTACGTTGCTTATTATGCCATGCTATGCTAGTAGACGTGGATTGGGTGAGTGTATCCATGACAGATGTGAGATTATTAATTTAATGGTTTATCTAAGGTGGCAACTTAAATACACATCTGGGTGGATTGAGGCACCTGGGTATTCCAGCGATTGCCTGTTTTCTTTTGGACCGCCACCCAGGCTTAAAAGGATCATGAGATTATTCATGCTAGAAACTTTCGTGTGCAGCCACAAGCTACTATCGGCTCTAGCATAGTTGACTAAGTTATGTGAACTCTTATAGTGGTAGACTAGCTGATGTAGGGGAAAGTAGGTGTAACGGTCTACCCGTTCGTAAGGTGTGAGCGCTTCTGAAAGACTATGTCTCGGTCATCCGTTTCTCAAACACCATGTAGTGTGAGAATCTCAACGGAGGAGATCGAGTCTTGTGGGGAAAAGTGCGTAAACCTATGTAGAGTGTATAAACTAATCATGGTTAGCCGTGTCCCTGGTTATGGACATCTTGAGTATCTAGTAATTGGATTATCATGTGAATCTCATCATGTTACTCTAATTAATTTTGTTGGGTTTTAATGTTGATGCTTAATTGGGATTGAGAGGGTGTCTACACTCTCAATGTTTAACAACCACCTAATAGTTTATAAAAATGAATTCTTTGCAGTAGGGAAAAATTGGCTTTAAGCAAAACTGTAACCATAGAGCTTTCCACCAGCCAAATATGCATGTAGTATAGCCTTATTCTTTCATTGCTCTCTATGTGTTACTTTGCCAGCATATTCGATGTGCTGACCCGTTTTGGGCTGCAACGTTCATGTTGCAGACTTTTCGGACGACGAGTAAGGTGCCTTTTAGGTCATGGTTCTATACTCAGTGATGCCGTTGGAGTTGATGGACTCACTTATCTTCCAAGCCTTCCGCTGTTATCGTTATTAGATGGCCTTAAGCCATATTTATTGTAATAAGTTCTCTTTTGAGACACTCTATGTATTAAGTGTGTGATTGCTACTCTATTATAAATCCTTCAAGTATAGCATTACTGATCCAGGGATGACACCGGAGGACAGAGATTGGACCGTTTGAGGTCTGGTCGCTACAGGTACCCACACACCTCTCCACATTTGCAAATAAGGCCTCCTCCCTTTCATCCATTTCTCTCACAAGATAAAATTCTCATACAAATGCATGTTGATGTTACGTGCAACGGATGGGCATTATGGGGGTTCAGCTGAGAAATACTCAGACATGCTCATGGTTCTGGACTTTGGGCTACATGCCGGTGGGCCTGCATATTTGGGGGCCCATGTGTTCTACCTCAGCGCTTTTCATATTGCAAGCGGTCGGCACGGCGCTGGTTTTAGATGTTGTCCCAAGGGGAATACACAAAATTGAATAAAGCACGGCAACTGTTGGAATGAAATCGAATGACAGTTCCTAACCAACAATCAAAGTTGAAATTCTATCAACGATACTATCGTACTACTTATACACACAGGGCACTTGTTTCACCATGCCAGAGTATTACATCAAAATCTCTCGGAGGATAGATCAGCTCGGCAGTTGTAGGCTGCTACTGAAGAATTTCAAAGTTGATTTGGACCAGCTCTCCTTGCCGAGAAAGTTCGATTTTGACATCATCCCCTACCGCAAGATATGATTTAGATTTGAACCTTGACCATCCTTTAGCATCAATCATCATGCGGCCATCCTTTGTACTTACGGTATATTGAGTAGGTTCATTCACACCAAGGCTGCGCATGGTAAGAGAAACTTGGCCACGGTGGCCCAGGTTGTTGAACGACTCGCTTGTTGCTCTAGGAATTCTCTGTTTGCAAAGAAGAAGACATACACAAATAGTTAGATCAACATAGTGAATCATGTGAAACAACATGGAAAGAAAAAAGAACGAAGCACTTTGGTATATGAAGTGCGAACTGCAGCCTAGTCTGTTGCCGGTGCAACTGCTGGTTCCATTGCTGCTGCACAGGCCGGAGCAGATGCAAGTGCAAGTGTTGGTGCATGTGCTGAAGCCATTGCTGGTGCCCGTGCCGGTGCGACTAGTAGTGCCGCTGCTGCTGCCGGAGATGGTGCCGGAGTCGGAGCAGGTGCCGGCGGCGATGCCCGATCATCCGGTAGATCAGCCTGATCCGCTAACGTGGCCGGTGCCCATTCCTCAGCTAGATCAGACTGAGCTGCTGCCGCTGTCAGTGCAAGAGCAACTGTCGGTGCTCGATCCATTGCTGAAGGTGGTACCGATGTGCAAGATAGTGGCGATCGTGTCTGGTCTTCTATGATCAGCTTTCTAACTTAACTAGGCTCCGTGACCGTGATCCAATCTTTTTCTTCATTCCTTTTAAACACAAGAAGGACTAATTCTGGCGTGTTTAATAAACCAAACTGCAGTTCATCATAGGGATTCAACTTGTACTCAGACAATGCACTGATCCAATTTTTTCCAGTAATATAAGTGATGGACAGTGCCTTCGTTACTGACACGACATAAGAAGTTAAACCTGCAAAAATATCCATCGTAGAGCAAACTAAATAGTTTATTCTGTGATGAATGTCACATGGCAAACCTGCATCGTAAAATTGCAACAAAAGAAAGAAAACATGACATTAAATCAATTAGATTTAGACAGTAAATAAATAAGATTTACTTGATGTGACATGACTGAATCCTTACAAGGAAATCACTATGTTGAAGCACTAAACAGAAGATTGGTCGTCCAACTACGCGTGGCATGCAGGGCCCCCACCTACTCCCACAAGAAGGACAGTCCAGAGGTCATGACAAATCGTATGGACCGAAAATCGATGGGACTGGAAATCCTAGTGGGTGCGACAAACCCCGCAATGCATACAGATATTGGAGTGTAACCATAATTGATAAACCGTCCTCACAAAAAAGATGATCTGGATACTTCAAAATATACAGACTAAATTGACTGGACAAACATTAACATAGACTATTCTCAGGACTCACTGCACAGGAAAAGCGGCAGTACTAAACAATACAGGGTTCACAAACACAAATCAAGTACCGAACAATAGTACTTACTACAGACAAGCAAAGTTGCACTAATTAAACTCTGTAGACTATTTCTTGCCACCGACCTACAGGATGAACCCCGCATAACTGACTAAGCCATGGACTTCGTGAGAGATGTCTACCGGCACCATCACCATCTCCTCAACCTTGGAGAACCTAACATAGTGGTCTTTCCACTCATAAACATGACGATGAAGACATGACGCATCAGATTTGTCGGGAAGCTTTACAAGAACCACACCCTTCGTATTAAAGGCACAACAAGGAAATTGTTGTGGTCAAGTACAGCCTCAAAAACACGCCTGACAACAATGCTACAGGAAAACACTAGTTCAGGACATGTGGCGACAAGGACACAACTTCTGGATAGTTTAGCAATAGAACTCATCCTCAGGTCTTCCAGTTCACACAACATGACTTTGAGAACTTCGTCTTCACCGTGGACCTGGTTCTAATTCAAACAGAAACCAAATATTTTATTACTATCTCCGTTCAGGAATATAAGATGATTTTTGATATTTTACTCCATATATGACTACATGTAGGCATAGAAATGAGTGAACAAAGACACTACAACATGTCTTCAAAGGCATGAGAGCAGAGGGATTACTTGCAATATCCATAACACAAGTTAATGATGCAAATATACCCCCTTCAAAGGTAGCATTGATGTTCATAAAGTAGTTGAAACTAATCTATAAGAAATCAGTGTCAACCTCTCGCATGTTTTGGTCAAAAGAGGAATTTAGAACCCTCATTTGGCAGACAAAAATCACATGCAAGATCGCCCAGAAAGTTGTACTACTAGTACTAGTACTGCATATTAGATGAAAAAACACTATCAAGATCGAGAAAAAGATCATCAAGAAGAGATATTACCTGGACTTGCTTAATGAGGGATCCTGGAGAGGGGGGCTTGGACAGGGCGATGACTTTGAGCTTGTCTGCGGTAGTCTCGGCGGGGTGCTTGTGCTTCTTCGTACCATGAGCCTCGACGGTTTTGGCCAGAGCCATAGACATCACTTCGGCCGGTACTCCAGCATCCATCAAGAAACTGTCAAATAGAAATAAAAGAAAAGAAACCATAATCACAAACCCAAAAGAAGAACATAAAGGAGAGTTATAGGATCAGTCTCGGGGTTGCACGACCGGGCCTTGGCCAGAATCAACACCATTGATGCGCTCACCTTTCCTTCTTTGGGAGAGAAGAACAATCGCAGAAGTAGGTTGGGGTTTTCTTGAAGAAATGAGGAACAAGATGAGGGAGAAGTGAGGGTTGGGTAGAGAGGAAGCTGAGACAGAAGAGTGAAATGATGGTTGCTTCGTCCGTCCAACTTACTGCTGGAAAGGAGGGGGTTTTGTGATTTGACGGCTCATCGGGCATTACTGCGCGCTTCGATCGGGGTAGTCTACCGTGCAGTTGGGACTCTACTATGGAGTAATCTAGTGCATGGCTGGTGGACCCCCATGCTGGCTGTCCCACACCTCGGTGAAAGTGAGTAGCAAGGTTCCCGATGATCGTCGAGGAGAATCCGCATGGTAGAGCGAGTCCACTATTTTTTCTGAAGAAAAATATGATTACAACAAGCATTTCCACTCTGACGACGGAGGAGTGCGAAACACGATAGCCACTTGAACATACACAATGCTCCTACTACTAGGCATGTGCAGTGGTTCACACGTCAGTACTACATAATCTTGTTGCTAGTTGCTACCTCTTGAGCACTGCGTTGGTCTTCCCCGAAGAGGAAGGGATGATGCAGCAAAGTAGCGTAAGTATTTCCCTCAGTTTTTGAGAACCAAGATATCAATCCAGAGGAGGCTACGTGCGAGTCCCTCGTACCTGCACAAAACAAATAAATCCTCGCAACCAACGCGAATAGGGGTTGTCAATCCCTACATGGCCACTTACGAGAGTGAGATCTGATAGATATGATAAGATAATATTTTTGGTATTTTTGTGATAAAGATGCAAAGTAAAATAAAGGCAAAGTAAAAGGCAAAGGAAATAACTAAGTAGTAGGAGATTAATATGATAAATATAGACCCGGGGGCCATAGGTTTCACTAGTAGTTCTCTCGAGAGCATAAGTATTCTACGGTGGGTGAACAAATTACTTTTGAGCAATTGACAGAATTGAGCATAATTATGAGAATATCTAGGTATGATCATGTATATAGGCATCACGTCCGAGACAAGTAGACCGACTCCTGCCTGCATCTACTACTATTACTCCACTCATCGATCGGTATCCAGCATGCATCTAGAGTATTAAGTTAAAAACAGAGTAACGCCTTAAGCAAGATGACATGATGTAGAGGGATAAACTCATGCAATATGATGAAAACCCCATCTTGTTATCCTCGATGGCAACAATACAATATGTGCCTTGCTGCCCCTACTGTCATTGGGAAAGGACACCGCAAGATTGAACCCAAAGCTAAGCACTTCTCCCATTGCAAGAAAGATCAATCTAGTAGGCCAAACCAAACTGATAATTCGAAGAGACTTGCAAAGATAACCAATGATACATAAAAGAATTCAGAGAAGATTCAAATATTGTTCATATATAGACTTGATCATAAACCCACAATTCATCGGTCTCAACAAACACACCACAAAAAGAAGATTACATAGAATAGTTCTCCACAAGAGAGGGGGAGAACATTGTATTGAGATCCAAAAAGAGAGAAGAAACAATCTAGCTAATAACTATGGACCCATAGGTCTGCGGTAAACTACTCACACTTCATCGGAGGGTCTATGGTGTTGATGTAGAAGCTCTCAGTGATTGATGCCCCCTCCGGTGGAGCTCCGGAACAGGCCCCAAGATGGGATCTCGTGGATACAGAAAGTTGCGGCGGTGGAATTAGGTTTTTGGCTCCGTATCTGATCGTTTGGGGGTACGTAGGTATATATAGGATGAAGGACTACGTCGATGGAACAACAGGGGGCCCACGAGGGTGGAGGGCGTGCCTGGGGGGTAGGCGCGCCCCCTACCTCGTGGCCTCCTCTTTTGTGTCTTGACGTAGGGTCCAAGTCTCCCAGGTCTTGTTCATTGAGAAAATCACATTCCCGAAGGTTTCATTCCATTTGGACTCCATTTGATATTCCTTTTCTTCGAAACCCTAAAACAGGCAAAAAACAGCAATTCTGGGCTAGGCCTCCAGCTAATAGGTTAGTCCCCAAAACAATATAAAAGTGGAAAATAAAGCCCAATAATGTCCAAAACAGTAGATAATATAGCATGGAGCAATAAAAAATTATAGATACGTTGGAGACGTATCAAGCATCCCCAAGCTTAATTCCTGCTCGTCCTCGAGTAGGTAAATGGTAAAAACAAAATTTTTGATGCGGAGTGCTACTTGGCATAATTTTAATGTAATTCTTCTTAATTGTGGTATGAATATTCATATCCGAGAGATTCAAGACAAAAGTTTAATAGTGACATAAAAATAATAATACTTCAAGCATACTAACAAAGCAATTATGTCTTCTCAAAATAGCATGGCCAAAGAAAGTTATCCCTACAAAATCATATAGTGTGGCTATGCTCCATCTTCACCACACAAAATATTTAAATCATGAACAACCCAGATGACAAGCCAAGCAATTGTTTCATACTTTTGACATTCTCAAAACTTTTTCAATCTTCACGCAATACATGAGCGTGAGCCATGGACATAGCACTATAGGTGGAATAGAATGGTGGTTGTGGAGAAGAAAAAAAGGGAGAAGATAGTCTCACATCTACTAGGCGTATCAACGGGCTATGGATATGCCCATCAATAGATATCAATGTGAGTGAGTAGGGATTGCCATGCAACAGATACACTAGAGCTATAAGTATGTGAAAGCTCAAAAAGAAACTAAGTGGGTGTGCATCCAACTTGCTTGCTCATGAAGACCTAGGGCATTTTGAGGAAGCCCATCATTGGAATATACAAGCCAAGTTCTATAATGAAAAATTCCCACTTGTATATGATAGTGACAACATAGGAGACTCTTTATCATGAAGATCATGGTGCTACTTTGAAGCACACGTGTGGTAAAAGGATAGTAGCATTGTCCCTTCTCTCTTTTTCTCTCATTTTTTTATTTGGGCCTTTTCTCTCTTTTTTTATGGCCTCTTTTTTCTCTTTTTTTTTGTCCGGAGTCTCATCCCGACTTGTGGGGGAATCATAGTCTCCATCATCCTTCCCTCACTGGGACAATGCTCTAATAATGATGATCATCACACTTTTATTTTTCTTACAACTCAACAATTACAACTCGATACTTAGAACAAAATATGACTCTATATGAATGCCTCCAACAATGTACCGGGATATGCAATGAATCAAGAGTGACATGTATGAAAGAATTATGAATGATGGTTGTGGCACAAATACGATGTCAACTACATGATCATGCTAAGCAACATGACAATGATGGAGTGTGTCATAATAAACGGAACGGTGGAAAGTTGCATGGTAATATATCTCGGAATGGCTATGGAAATGCCATAATTGGTAGGTATGGTGGCTGTTTTGAGGAAGGTATATGGTGGGTGTATGATACCGGCAAAAGGTGCGCGGTATTAGAGAGGCTAGCAAAGGTGGAAGGGTGAGAAAAGTGCGTATAATCCATGGACTCAACATTAGTCATAAAGAACTCATATACTTATTGCAAAAATCTACAAGTTATCAAAGCAAAGTATTACTCACATGCTCCTGGGTGGATAGATTGGTAGGAAAAGACCATCGCTCGTCCCCGACCACCACTCATAAGGAAGACAATCAAAAAATAAATCATGCTCTGACTTCATCACATAACGGTTCACCATACGTGCATGCTACGGGAATCACAAACTTTAACACAAGTATTTCTCAAATTCACAACTACTCAACTAGCACAACTTTAATATCACCATCTTTATATCTCAAAACAATTATCAAGCATCAAACTTCTCATAGTATTCAACACACTCATAAGAAAGTTTTATTATTAATCTTGTATACCAAGCATATTAGGATTTTAAGAAAATTACCATGCTATTTACGACTCTCAAAATAATCTAAGTGAAGCACGAGAGATCAATAGTTTCTATAAAACAAATCCACCACTGTGCTCTAAACGATATAAGTGAAGTACTAGAGCAAAACTACATAACTCAAAAGATATAAGGGAAGCACACAGAATATTCTAACAAATTCCAAATCATGTATGGCTCTCTCAAAAGGTGTCTACAGCAAGGATGATTGTGGTAAACTAAAAAGTAAATACTCAAATCATACAAGACGCTCCAAGCAAAACACATATCATGTGCCGAATAAAAATATAGCTCCAAGTAAAGTTACCGATAGAAGTAGACGAAAGAGGGGATGCCTTCCGGGGCATCCCCAAGCTTTGGCTTTTAGGTGTCCTTAGATTATCTTGGGGGTGCCATGCGCATCCCCAATCTTAGGATCTTGCCACTCCTTGTTCCATAATCCATCAAATCTTTACCCAAAACTTGAAAACTTCACAACACAAAACTCAAAGTAGAAAATCTTGTGAGCTCCGTTAGCGAAAGAAAACAAAAGACCACTTCAAGGTACTGTAATTAACTCATTATTTATTTATATTGGTGTTATACCTACTGTATTCCAACTTCTATATGGTTTATAAACTATTTTACTAGCCATAGATTCATCAAAATAAGCAAACAACACACGAAAAACAGAATCTGTCAAAAACAGAACAGTCTGTAGTAATCTGTAGCTAGCGCAAGATCTGGAACCCCAAAAATTCTAAAATAAATTGCTGGACGCGAGGAATTTATATATTAATCATCTGAAAAAAGAATTAACTAAATATCACTTTACAAATAAAAATGGAAGCAGTTCTCGTGAGCGCTAAAGTTTCTGTTTTTTACAGCAAGTGTAACAAGACTTTCCCCAAGTCTTCCCAACGGTTCTACTTGGCACAAACATTAATTAAACACAAAAAACACAACCAAAACAGAGGCTAGATAAATTATTTATTACTAAACAGGAGCAAAAAGCAAGGAATAAAAATAAAATTGGGTTGCCTCCCAACAAGCACTATCGTTTAACACACCTAGCTAGGCATAATATTTCAATGATGCTCACATGAAAGACAAGAATTGAAGCACAAAGAGAGCATCATAAAACACGTGACAAACACATCTAAGTCTGACATACTTCCTATGCATAGGCATCTTATATGCAAACAAATTATCAAGGCAAGCAAAAACTAGCATATGCAAGGAAGCGGAAAGAAACAATAGCAATCTCAACATAACGAGAGATAATTTAGTAACATGAAAATTTCTACCACCATATTTTCCTCTCTCATAATAATTACATGTAGGATCATAAGCAAATTCAACAAAATAGCTATCACATAAAATATTTTCAACATGATCTACATGCATGCAAAGTTGACACTCTTCCAAAATAGTGGGATTAACATTAACTAAAGTCATGGCCTCTCCAAACCCACTTTTATCAAAAACTTCATAAGATTTAACATTCTCCAAATATGTGGGATCTAAAGTTGACACTCTTCCAAACCCACTTTCAATAATATTGCAAACACTATTATGAATCTCATATTCATCATGGGGCTTAAATAAATTTTCAAGATCAAAAGAAGAATCACCCCAATCATGATCATTGCAACTAATAGTAGTCCTAGAAAAACTAGCATCCCCAAGCTTAGGGTTTTGCATATCATTAACACAATTGGCATTAAAGTAATTTATAATAACATCATTGCAATCATGCTTTTCATTGAAGGAACTATTAAGTATGGGTGCAATAGCAACGATCTCATGTTTAACATAAGGAACTATAGCAAAGTCATCTTCATAAATATTGGCATCGTGGCCAGAAGAATAGCAAGCATCATGTTCATCAAGGGATATTTCAATCAAATCATCGGAATCATAATTATCTATAGATTCATGCATATCATTATTTTCTTCCGAAGAAATGGTCATTCTTTCAATAAATTCTTTGACATAGACATTGTGAGCATAGTTTTCATAGCAATATTTAAGTATGTCAAAATTTTCAGATTCGTAGAGAGTAATATCATATTTCTCAATCAAAGAAGCAAGTTCATAAGCACCCTTAAAAGCAACAAATTCTTCAATTCGTTCGATATCGTAGTAACTATAAACACCTTTTGCATAAGAAGATAAGATTTCAATATCATTAAACTCACATAGGTAGGGGAGGTGTTTTTTTAGGGTTCTTAGAGCAAGAAGTAAAATCACAAATTTCACAAAGATTCCAAGCATAGCATAGCAAACTATATATATGATACCGTAAGAGCTTCCCTTTTTCAGACAAACGATGATGCACAAAATGAGCATGCTCATCTAAAGATTTCCCATCAACTAGGCTAGTTGGGGTTTCAGCACGAGCGCATAAGGATCGAAGATGATCCAAGTAGAACACTTTAAGTGGATCCATATCAATAGATTATTAGCAAGCAAAGATGCAAGCAAATGGAAGGCACATGGTAACACAAGCAAACAAGCAAAAGAGGCAAATAGAGAAAGAGAGGGAGGATAGAGAGAGAGAGAGGGCGAATAAAACGGCAAGGGTGAAGTGGGGGAGAGGAAAACGAGAGGCAAATGGCAAATAATGTAATGTGAGAGATAAGGGTATGTGATGGGTACTTGGTATATTGACTTTTGCGTAGACTCCCCGGCAACGGCGCCAGAAATCCTTCTTGCTACCTCTTGAGCACTGCGTTGGTTTCCCCGAAGAGGAAGGGATGATGCAACAAAGTAGCATAAGTATTTCCCTTAGTTTCTGAGAACCAAGATATCAATCCAGTAGGAGGCTACGCGCGAGTCCCTCGTACCTGCACAAAACAAATAAATCCTCGCAACCAACGCGAATAGGGGTTGTCAATCCCTACACGGCCACTTACGAAGATCTGATAGATATGATAATATAATATTTTTGGTATTTTTGTGATAAAGATGCAAAGTAAAATAAAGGCAAAGTAAAAAATCAAAGGAAATAACTAAGTAGTAGGAGATTAATATGATAAAGATAGACCCGGGGGCCATAGGTTTCACTAGTGGCTTCTCTCGAGAGCATAAGTATTCTACGGTGGGTGAACAAATTACTGTTGAGCAATTGACAGAATTGAGCATAATTATGAGAATATCTAGGTATGATCATGTATATAGGCATCACGTCCGAGACAAGTAGACCAACTCCTGCCTGCATCTACTACTATTACTCCACTCATCGACCGCTATCCAGCATGCATCTAGAGTATTAAGTTAAAAACAGAGTAACGCCTTAAGCAAGATGACATGATGTAGAGGGATAAACTCATGCAATATGATGAAAACCCCATCTTCTTATCCTCGATGGCAACAATACAATACGTGCCTTGCTGCCCCTACTGTCACTGGGAAAGGACACCGCAAGATTGGACCCAAAGCTAAGCATTTCTCCCATTGCAAGAAAGATCAATCTAGTAGGCCAAACCAAACTGATAATTCAAAGAGACTTGCAAAGATAACCAATCGTACATAAAAGAATTCAGAGAAGATTCAAATATTGTTCATAGATAGACTTGATCATAAACCCACAATTCATCGGTCTCAATAAACACACCACAAAAACAAGATTACATCGAATAGTTCTCCACAAGAGAGGGGAGAACATTGTATTGAGATCCAAAAAGAGAGAAGAAGCCATCTAGCTAATAACTATGGACCCGTAGGTCTAAGATAAACTACTCACACTTCATCGGAGGGGCTATGGTGTTGATGTAGAAGCCCTCCGTGATGGATACAGAAAGTTGTGGCGGTGGAATTAGGTTTTTGGCTCTGTATCTGATCGTTTGGGGGTACGTAGGTATATATAGGAGGAAGGAGTACGTCGATGGAGCAACAGGGGGCCCACGAGGGTGGAGGGCGCGCCTGGGGGTGTAGGCGCGCCCCCTACCTTGTGGCCTCCTCTTTTGTGTCTTGACGTAGGGTCCAAGTCTCCCGGGTCTTGTTCGTTGAGAAAATCACGTTCCCGAAGGTTTCATTCCGTTTGGACCCCGTTTGATATTCCTTTTCTTCGAAACCCTAAAACAGTCAAAAGACAGCAATTCTGGGTTGGGCCTTCGGTTAATAGGTTAGTCCCAAAAATAATATAAAAGTGGAAAATAAAGCCCAATAATGTCCAAAATAGTAGATAATATAGCATGGAGCAATCAAAAATTATAGATATGTTGGAGATGTTTCACTAGTGTAGTAAGTTATGACGATAACAAATGATGTTGTGCGCATGTCAACTATATGAACAGTAATGTAACATAGTACCGATTTTTCGACTGCCCTATCGAGAATGAACAGTGAGATCAAAGTTACCAGAACTAGGTATATAGCACACGGAGAGTACGGTGCTACAAAAATCCACAAAACATGAACCATATGAAGCACGACTCAATGTTAGGCAGGGTGTATGAAGGGTGCACGGGATGGGAGAAAAAGTTCTCTTCTTGACCCACTTTTGGGTGTTTGGCAGAGTGCGTGAAGGGTGCATGAGTCCACACTAGTAGGTTAACACAAATACACGAAGAGGGAACAACTATATTGAGATGAGAATGCAACCAAACACAACCACGCGCTTTGTGCTACAGTGACTGATCTGCTCCGTCTAAGTTTGATCCAATGGTCATGTTGCACCGAGACATGGACATGCCCAGCAGAGGCTGCCTAAACACCACCGAAGTCCCTCTGCTTCTCGAGGCGCACGACGTCGGTGATGTAGGGTGCAACGGCCCTCGGAGCCCGCTCCCGGTCGATGGGAGCCAGCTCGTCAAAGACGGTATCCAATGGCACGAATGGATTCCGGTGACGGAGCCCTGAGAGGATTCGCCCACCAATGGAGACAACAGCCTGCAACCCCTCCTTGTCCAGATCCGGCCCCACCATTGCCCGGAGACGGCTCAACTCCTCAGAGATATAGGTGAAGGAGACTAGGTCAGGAAGCTGCAGCTCGTTGAAGTCGACAGGGTGGCCAAACCGGTTTAGCCCGATGTTCGGCATGGACGCACTGGCACAACAGTAGGCATCGTGCAACTGCAACATGTGCGTGGCAACTTGGTCTACCAAGCGGCTGAGGCGATCCTGGACCTCGTCACGATCATCCCACTCACGCTCCAGCCGGCTCCCCTGACAGCCTATCGTATCTCCCACTTTCTGCAGCAATGTCGCCGATGCCTCGAGCATCTTTGTGGTGGACGCCTGCCGCTTTTGAAGCTCCGTGAACTCCCGCACATAACGGAGAAGCATGGCACTCCTCTCCTCCTTGAGCTCACGGAGCTCCACGTCCTTGGCCCTGAGCACCGCATCCTTGGCCTAGAGCTCCTGTGTCAGGCACCTCACCTCAAAATCCATGATCTGCTGCGCCGCCATGGCACCAGGTAGAAGCAATGGGGAGTGGAAGCAAAGGGGGCAAAACGGTTAAGAGGCAATGCAATCTACGGGAAGGCAGAGGGAGCCAGCCGAGGAGCGGGGAATCTTTAGGTTTTCACCATGGGAAAACACCAATCGACGACTTCTCACATCAGGGAGCAGTGGGTGGTTTTACAGGCAGAGTCATCGCGACTAATTACTGCCACGCCTGCTCCCGTCAATCAAAAAATAAAAATCCTGCCACACCTGCTCCCGTCAATCTAAAAATTAAAAATCTTGACGCACCCAAAGATAGAGCAAAGCCACGGTGGATATTTAAATTTACCTGCCGACAAGGAGATAAAAAAGGGTGAAAAAACAAATGTGGCCGCGGCCTAGCTAATCGGTCGCACTAGCCCAACTAGCTAGCCACCGTGCTTCACTGATGTACTCGGCGGGAAAGGTGGTCTTTCGTGATTTGACAACTCATTTAGGTGCTTCGGCGCTATGACTGAGGAGGACCCAGAAAATGCGCGGTAGGGCGTCCCATGTCTCGGCAAGGAAGAATATATGCGTGCACCACCCGGGAGGACCCAAAACCGCGCGGTAGGGTGTGCCACGTCTCGGCACGGAGGAAAAATGTGCGTGTAAAAATATACTGTATGAGACATAGTAGTAGTACCTATGGTTCAACCTCGGGACCCAGCCAGTCGGTCGAAAACACCACACTAGCCACACAACTTCATCATGCTAACGTGGCACGGAGGATAGGTGTGGTTAGCTCCGTCTCAACCAGCCACAACGTCTCTTGTTCTAGGGGACTCTTCTATTTTCCAAGATTTTTTTAGTTACAATGAAACCACGGCAAGCTAGCGCCACTCTTGGTGTGTGCCCGTGTGTCTAAAGGTTAGACGATGGAGAGGAGAGAGAGATCGCAGACCTGGGACCCACCAGTAAGTGTGTCAATGGTCATGCATGTGTTGACGAGGCACTCCCTCTACTATACTCAACGTAATACTGTATGAAATCAAGTTATGGGACAAAGCCAACAACCGTTGTTGTTTCAGGCTATCGACTTATGCTTTGTAGTCCAGGTTTCCAGTTCGAATCTCATCTTTTAGATTTGTTAGTTTTAGGTCCAAATTTGATCAATGACAAGTGGCCCCCCCGTGTGTTGTTTCGATATTTCAGTGTAAGATGGTTTTTTGAACAAACACTTTGCGCGGTTAGACAAGTAATGGCACGAGTTACACGTATTTTGCAAGTTTACGAACAAAAAAGACAACGACATAGATTATCACACCCCCCCCCCCGCAGCTTAGATGTTATGGTGATACGAGTTTTTACATCGTTGGAACTGAGATCCAATGGCTTGGGAGTAGTCTTTGTAATTATGCGCAATTTCCAAACTCTCCAAGGTTTTTTGCAAATAAAAGATTCAGGCCTCGTGTGTGCCGCTGCATCTAGGATCCAATGGCTCCTCATTGCTCATATTAGGCGCTCCCCATAGCTTAATTAGCCGCTACGGTGATATGAGCATCTAGGTCGTATGATCTATGATCAGATGCCACATGCATAGTACTTGTACTTTCTGCGCAATTCCAAAACTCTCTCAGGCGTATATTGTAAAAAAATTCAAACCTCCTACTGTGAGCCGTCAGATCTCCATGAACTCGTATCACCATAGAATCTATGGTGCAGGAGCATCTCATATTCTCCCAAGTGAGAAAACATCTGGTGCTCTCGCAGCTTGGATGGTACGATGATACACGCTTCGAGGTTGTTTGATCTGAGATCCAATGGCATCGGAGCAGTCTTTGTGCTTGTAAGAACTGGCCAAACTCTTTGGGGGATTTTCTGCAAAAAAACATTCGAACCATCGAGGAGTTGTTGGGTCACAAATCCAACGTCTCCGAAGAGCTTGTATCACCAAAGCATCTAAGGTGTGGTAGCACATGATATTTTTACATACAGGAGAATATGATGTTCTCCTTCATCTTAGATGCTACGGTGATATGAGCTTCGAGGTCATTGGATATGCGATCCAAGGGCATCTAAGTAGTTTTTGTACAAATTGTGTGCAATTCTCAAACTCATTAAGGTTTCCTGTAAAAATATGGAGACATCATGTGAGCTGCTATATCTCAGATCAACAAGCTCCAAGCAACTCGTATCAGCATATAGCATCTAAGCTGTGGGGGCACATGATATTCTCTTGGGGAGGAGGGGGTGCACAACCAATCGGTATTTGGGAGGGTGGGGACAAATATAATCTAAACAATCCTAAACAGAGCTTCACAATTTTATCTAGGGTCGAGGGGTTAACCCCCAACAATCTACATAGCTCCGCCTAAACATGACATTTGCATGTACTGTAGTACTAGACTTAATATTCATGTTTAAGTTCTTGTTCATTTTAAATATTGAATTGAGGACCATGCATGTCTTTCATTTTACTCCCTTCATTCCTAAATATTACTCTTTTTAGAGATTTCAAATGGACTGCCACATACGGATATATATAGACATATTTTAGAGTGTATATCCACTCATTTTGCTCCGTATGTAGTCACTTGTTGAAATCTCTAAAAGACTAATATTTAGGAATGAAAGGAGTATTTTTGAATTCGTGTCATACATGCATGGTTTGCGAAAATAGATGCACTATACTTATTGGATTGCTGTTGTGTTCGTGTGTGTGTGTGTGTGGTCGTATGCTTGATATATACAAAGTTTTGTCACAACCATACCGTTCATCTTTTAAATTCGAATTTGCAATGAAAACTTACTAGGGATGCCATGAAATTTGAAATCCACATTGAGATCACTAGATCACAAACTCACTCTAATTCAAGAACTCTTCACAAATCAATTACCACGTTGAGATTACTATTTGCAAGGAAAATACGGGCATTGTAATACACATAGATTCGTTTGGCAATTTAAAAGATTCCTTTCATCTTCTTTTTTGCGGGATCCTTTCGTATTCTCGAATAGTAGGATCCAATGGCGTACCAGCCATACCTTGGCTCGTGTTGATCCTAAAAAATGGGCTCGTGTCCTTCTGGTGGCGTGCGTGGTATGCACATTAGCCAACCCCAACCAGTCGAGCCTCCGCGTTTCGAGTCGAGATATCTGGCGGCCAGAATTCCAGCCCTAGGAAATTCCCCTCATGTCCCAGGTCCATAATGACTACCGATGAACAATGGAGGGATGCTTTAGTAACTAGACAATGTTACCTACCATGCCGAGCAGGGTTCAATTCCCTCAGTCGCTGCTACCAAGGTCAGCCGTCAACTACATTGCTTAGTACTACTACTGATGAGGACATCCCTACTCCTTTACCATCATTTTCAAATAAAGATGATATTGCACAAGACAAGTCCAATGAAATCAGAATTGGACCAATTACAAGAGCACGTGCAAAACTACTTGAACAAAAGGTGAATTCACTCTTAGTTGAATCTGACATTTGTGTTAATCAGAATTTTATACTGCCTAAGTCTTTGCATATTTGTATGATCAGATTTGAAGGGAAGGCAAGCTTGGCACATGGAGATGAAGAATTGTAGCAAGAAGAACTTCTACTGATGTCTAATATCAGCAAGTGCACGAGGGAGGAGAGGGAGGCAGGTGCACAACATAAACAGAAGGAAAATCAGAACCGGACTCGGATTGACAGCCAGGAGGCCCGCAATTGATATACATGCAGAATCCGTGTCCATGCTCCAAATAAGGCGTTTAAATACAATTTGGAAAGCTTAACTCGTGTGCTTTCCAAATTGTATACTCACAGCCCGCGATTCGCGGTGACCGAGTCCAGTCACCAAAACAATACGGCGGTTGTTTCTGCCAGTTTTTCCAGATAGATTCGTTTAAGTTAGGAAAGTTAGAGATAAGTTGGATTTCGACCCCAACACTATGTTGGACGTCCAGGGGTCTTTATATACCCTTGTAAGTCGTGGCTTTTAGGGTTAGACCATGTTTTGATTAAACTCATATCAGACTGAATTGCTTTAAGCATTCCTCTGTACTCATATTCCTCTTTGCATCGATCAGGAATATTTACCTACACCAAATTTGTTTCGATAGAGTGTATTTGCTACTGAAAGTCAAGTGCTATCTGTCGTTCCACTGGGAATTGGGAGATTGCAGAACTGCTTCGTGGTCAGTGGCTACGTGCGCAAGTGTGTGGTGTTGCGAATATCCATAGGTTGAAGATCTGTTGCATTGGCAACGGGGGAACAACCGGAAAGTTCGAGAGCATCTCACAAGTTATCCTACAAGTTCAACATCGACATCCTCCGCTCACTGAGAAGATTGGGCCACCCCCTTATCATCTTGGTATCAGATTTCCAGCGTTATCTCGGTGAGCATCCACCAATCCCTTAGATTAGTTTTGTTTTCGTCCTACACAGAAAAAGCCATACAAAAATATTATGGTTTAGAGTTTTTGCCATAGCCTAGATAGCATCGGTTCCAAGTTTTAGTTGCTGATCGTAGTCTTTTATTTGCGTAACTTACTTTCTGATCTGAGTCGTTGTAGATTGTCTAGGTTTTCCTTTTCTCACGTTGGAGTCGTTTGGTTGCTGTCAAGTCTGTTGATCCAAGTCAGATTTTGTTTGGTTTGATTAACTATCCAAATCAGATTGTGTTTCACTTGATAACCATAGTCAGCCTTTCTTCTTTTGCGTAGTACTTTCCTATTGAGACTAGCATATCCTTTGCTCTATGGGCTGCTCAAATAGTAATTTGGAGAGTGCATCTTTTGTTTTGGCAAAATCAGATTGGTTACTAATTGCTTAGGTTACTGATACAAAAAAAGAAAAAGAAGAAAAGAAAGAAAAAAAGAAAGAAAAAGAAAACGAAAAAAAGAGGAGGAAAAGAAAGCTATACGTGGAAGTTGCATATATTTTTGACGAGTTTGTCAGTTTTTGTGCCACGTTCATTGCACTAGTAGATTGAGCAATCTCGTGCCCGTATAAATTGAGCAATTTGCTAGCATCTCTCCTGTGCATTTGCAACACGAGCATTACTCCGACATTCCAGAATTTTGAGCCCAGTTTCAGAGTTGCATTTGCCCCACTTATGTCCACCGTGTGTGTTTCCGTGGGTCTCTATCATATGATCTGCACTAGGATTTGTGAATTGGTGTTGATAGGTATTCCAACCAAGCTCCACCATATACCCTATTTGTTGTGTGATAGTTTTCACCCTCGGTATTCGCTACATCACATCCGTGCACATTCTGCCCATACAAGTTGGTAAGCTTTTCTAATTCACTTTGGAACGGTAAGATACCTTGTTTCTTTCGGTTTTGAGTGAGTTGAGAGTTTTCCACATACACTATATTTTCTGTGAGTACTAATCACCTAATCATGTCCGACGAGTCTTTTGATATACAGCAGAAAAAGGACCCTAAATCTGTGGTGCATTGGAATGAATATGAAGCTCTTCGTGATCATCTTCAGAGACAAATTCAGTGTGCAACCGATCCTATAATTGAGAATGTGCAGAACATGGAGTTGGACCTCAAGGATGCCACAGAAACCATCACAGCTACACAACATCAAGTTACTGGAATTCAGGGGACTCTAGTTAACTTGCAGCAAGCTATGGCTGCGTTGCGACAGTCCGTTGATCACCAACATAATCAGCAGCGTGATGATGATGATGGTGAAGCTAGTGTTCATGGTGGTAATGAGGGTGTTGTAGCTGCTAATGCTGCCAATGTACAAGGGGCTGCAGCACGTCGTGCACAATTACAGCAAAGCTAATCGGGACCAGCAAGCTCCACACGATCCGGTTGTTGCTGGTCAAGATGGTGGTCGTGGTAATGGAGGCCGTGGTGGTGGCCATGCTGCTGCAATGCCCGTAGGCCGTGGATTTTCTCCACTTGGTGCGCGTCGTCGATTTGATAATGATGCTTTTGCACAACCATCCAACCGTGATGATGATGGTCTGGGCAAACCAAAGTTCACCGTCCCCAAGTTTGTTGGTCATACTGATGTTGAAGAGTACCTCAATTGGGAGCTGAAGGTGGAAAAATTATGGCGCATGCATGAGTACACCAAGGACAGAAAAATAAAACTTGCATCTTCTGATTTGATGACTATGCTTTGCTTTGGTGGGATAATATGGTACAGTCCAGAATTGAAGATGGTGAACATCCCATTGTTACATGGAGAGCTATGAAGGAAGAGATGCGTGCTCGCTTTGTTCCACGCAATTATATTCGTTCTCTCTATGACAAATTGCAGAATTTGAGGCAAGGTACTTCTTCCGTGGATGAATATTTTCAGGAGATGGAGCTTATTATGCAGTGTGCTAGAGTGCATGAGAGCCTGAACAAGCAATGTAGCGATTTCTCTCTAGTCTGAACTATAACATCAAGTGTATTGTTCGTCTTCACCAATATTATGACATGACAGATTTGTTACACCAAGCACGTGAGGCTGAATTGCAAGTGGCTGAGGATGCTAAGTTCACATCTCGCACAACAGCGAGTAGAGGACGTTTTACACCACGAACAACACCTCGTATGGAGCCTACTCCTAGTTCCACTTCTGGTTTTCATGGTAATACTTCTTCCAAATCAGATCTGGTGATTTCTAATGCGAAGAAACCGGCGCAACCTGCTGCTAGTGTTGCTGGTTCTACTAATTCTACAGCAAGAAACAGGGACATGAGTTGTCATACATGTGGTGGAAGGGGTCATTTTAACAGAGATTGTCCCAATAAAAATGTTATGTTGATTAATGAGGATACAACAGAATATGAAACCGGTGATGATGCTGACCCTAATTCTGAAATTTGGGAGGAAGACGAAGATGGTTCAATAGATGCTTATGCTACACACTATCCTACAATTGTTTGCTCGCCCAAAGTGCTAAGTGTTACACCTAGTCCTGTAGAACAGCGGTGCAATTTTTTTCAAACAAAGGCCGTTGTTGGTCCTGGTAAGGCATGCAAGGTTATAATTGATGGTGGTAGTTGTCACAATTTGGCTAGTAAGGAGTTATGCCAAAAGCTGAAATTGAAATATTTACCGCACCCCAATCCATATTTTATTCAGTGGTTAAGTGATAGTGGAGAGATGAAGATCAACCACATGGTGCATGTGGAATTTCATATCGGTCCATATAAAGACACCATTGAGTGTGATGTGGTTCCTATGACCGTGTGTCACCTGTTGTTGGGACGCCCATGGCAGTATGATAGAGATGTCTTCCACAATGGGAGAGCCAACACATATCATTTAAATTGGCGTGGCAAGGAGGTTACTTTGAGGCCTATGACACCGCAGCAAATTGTAAATGAATCTCGTCAAAAAATTGAAGTGAATCTTGAAAAAGAGAGTGAGAGATTAGATAGACGAGAGACTACACTTCCGGTGAGTGAGAGCCACAAGCCAAATCTGAGTGGTCAAAATAAAAGTGAGGGAGTGGATTCCTTAGTTATGTTAGCCACCAAATCTGATTTGAGAGAGTTTCGTGAGGATCCCACTGCTGTACCACTTGTGCTGTTGTGCAAGGGTCGAATTTTGGTTTCTAACGACATGATCCCTCTCTCTATTGGTGTTTCTAATGTATTGCAGGAATTTAGCGATGTGTTTCCGGAGGAGGTACCCGCTGGTTTACCACCATTGCAAGGTATAGAGCATCAAATTGATTTGATACCAGGAGCATCGCTGCCCAATAGAGCACCGTACCGCACCAACCCCGAGGAAACAAAGGAAATTCAGAAACAAGTACAAGAGCTTCCAGACAAAGGTTATATTCGCGTGAGCTTAAGTCCTTGTGCTGTTCCTGTAATTTGGTTCCTAAGAAAGATGGTACATGGGGCATGTGCGTAGATTGTAGAGCTATAAATAACATCACTATTCAATATCGTCATCCTATTCCACGTTTAGAAGATATGTTGGATGAATTGAGTGGTGCTGCTATTTTCTCTAAAATTGATTTGCGTAGTGGTTATCATCAAATTAGGATGAAAGAAGGGGATGAATGGAAGACAGCCTTTAAAACAAAGTTTGGTTTATATGAGTGGTTAGTCATGCCTTTTGGGTTAACTAATGCACCTAGTACTTTCATGAGATTAATGAACCATGTTTTGAGGCATTTCATTAGTAAATTTGTGGTTGTATATTTTGATGATATACTTATTTACAGCCGCAATGAATCTGAACATAGTGATCATATTCGACAAGTTTTGCAAGTGCTGTTTGATGCTCAGTTATATGGTAATCTTGATAAGTGCACATTTTGCAAAGATAAGGTCATATTTCTTGGATATGTTGTTTCTAAGCATGGAGTTGAGGTAGATAAATCAAAAATAGAAGCTATTAAAAATTGGCCTACTCCTCTGAATGTTAGTCAAGTACGAAGCTTTCATGGTCTTGCTGGTTTCTATAGACGTTTTGTGAAAGATTTCAGTACTATTGCTACACCTTTGAATGAGCTCACAAAAAAGGTGTTGATTTTGTGTGGGGCGCAGCCCAAGATAATGCTTTTGATGAGCTGAAACGTTGTTTGACTGCTGCACCTTTGCTTATACTTCCTGATTTCACTAAACAATTTGAGATTGAATGTGATGCTAGTGGAATTGGTATTGGAGGTGTGTTGATGCAAGAGGGTAAACCGATTGCATATTTTTCTGAAAAACTTAATGGTGCACAATTGAACTATCCTGTTTATGATAAAGAATTGTATGCTCTAGTTCATGTCCTTGAGGTTTGGCAACATTATTTGTGGCCAAAAGAATTTATCATACATTCTGATCATGAGGCTCTGAAATATTTGAAAAGCCAATCCAATTTGAACAAATGTCATGCAAAATGGGTTGAATTTATTGAATCTTCCCCATACATCATTAAATACAAAAGGGTAAAGATAATGTTGTTGCTGATGCTCTTTCTAGGAAAAACATGTTGCTGACACAATTGGATGTCCAAGTTCCTGGTTTAGAGAGTTTGCGTGATTTATATGCCACTGATCTTGATTTTTCAGCACCATATAAATTGTGTTCAGATGTAAAAGCATGGGAAAAATATCACATACATGATGGCTATTTGTTTAGAGCTAACAAACTATGTGTTCCAGAATCGTCCGTGCGTTTGCTATTGTTGCAGGAATCACATGCCGGCGGTTTCATGGGTCATTTTGGACGTGAGAAGACTTTGCTTATGCTCGCTGATCACTTTTATTGGCCTAAGATGAGGCGTGATGTGGACAGATTTGTGAAGTGTTGCATTACTTGTAATAAGGCAAAGTCTAAGCTGAAACCTCACGGTTTGTATACTCCTCTCCCTGCTCCTACTACACCATGGGAATACATAAGCATGGACTTTGTGTTAGGATTGCCTAGGACCAGGAGAGGACATGATTCAATTTTTGTGGTAGTTGATCGTTTTTCTAAGATGGCACATTTTATTGCCTGCCACAAAAGCGACGATGTGCTGCACATTGCTACTCTGTTTTTCAGGGACATCGTGTGCTTACATGGAGTACCAAAGATGATTGTTTCTGATCGTGACGTGAAGTTTATGAGCTATTTCTGGAAGACACTTTGGGGAAAGTTGGGGACAAAGTTACTATTCAGCACTACTTGTCATCCCCAAACAGATGGGCAAACAGAGGTGGTCAATCGCACACTATCCACATTGTTGCGATCCATGATAAAGAAGAACCTACGTGAATGGGAGGAGTGTTTACCGCATGTGGAGTTTGCATATAACAGGGCGGTACATTCCACAACTCAGTTCTGTCCATTTGAGGTGGTCTATGGTTTTAAGCCAATTACACCACTTGATTTGCTGCCCCTTCCAATTCAAGAGAGAGTGAACATGGATGCATCCAAGAGGGCAGATTTCATGAGGACGATACACGAGAAGACCAAAGAAGCCATTGAAAAGAAGGGCAAGTACACGGCTGATCGTGTTAATAAGAAGAGAAAGGAGGTGTTGTTTTAGCCGGGCGACATGGTGTGGGTACACTTGCGTAAAGATAGATTTCCTGAACAGCGCAAGTCCAAGTTGAAACCAAGAGGTGATGGACCATATAAAGTGCTTGCCAAGATTAATAATAATGCATACAAAATTGATCTTCTGACTGAAGAGTTTGGCGTGAGTAATACGTTCAATGTCACTGATTTGACGCCATATACTGGAGAAGACCTTGGTGCGTCGCGGTCGACGCCTTTTCAAGGGGGGAGGATGATGAGGACATCCCTACTCCTTTACCATCATTTTCAAATAAAGATGATATTGAACAAGACAAGTCCAATGAAATCAGAATTGGACCAATTACAAGAGCACGTGCAAAACTACTTGAACAAAAGGTGAATTCACTCTTAGTTGAATCTGACATTTATGTTAATCAGAATTTTATACTGCCTAAGTCTTAGCATATTTGTATGATCAGATTTGAAGGGAAGTCAAGCTTGGCACGTGGAGATGAAGAATTGCAGCAAGAAGAACTTCTACTGATGTCTAATATCAGCAAGTGCACGAGGGAGGAGAGGGAGGCAGGTGCACAACATAAACAAAAGGAAAATCAGAACCGGACTCGGATTGACAGCCAGGAGGCCCACAATTGATATACATGAAGAATCCGTGTCCGTGCTCCAAATAAGGTGTTTAAATAGAATTTGGAAAGCTTGACTCGTGTGCTTTCCAAATTGTATAATCGCAGCCCGCGATTCGCGGTGACCGAGTCGCAGTCACCAAAACAATACGGCGGTTGTTTCTGCCAGTTTTTCCAGATAGATTCGTTTAAGTTAGGAAAGTTAGAGATAAGTTGGATTTTGACCCCAACACTATGTTGGACATCCAGGGGTCTTTATATACCCTTGTAAGTCGTGGCTTTTAGGGTTAGACCATGTTTTGATTAAACTCATATCAGACTGAATTGCTTTAAGCATTCCTCTGTACTCATATTCCTCTTTGCATCGATCAGGAATATTTACCTACACCAAATTTGTTTCGATAGGGTGTATTTGCTACTGAAAGTCAAGTGCTATCTGTCGTTCCATTGGGAATTGGGAGATTGCAGAACCGCTTCGTGGTCGGCGGCTACGTGCGCAAGTGTGTGGTGTTGCGAATATCCATAGGGTTGAAGATCTGTTGCATTGGCAACGGGGGAACAGCTGGAGAGATTCGAGAGCATCTGACAAGTTATCCTACAAGTTCAACATCGACATCCTCTGCTCACTGAGAAGATCGGGCCACCCCCTTATCAACTACTACACCAGCATGAGCACATAATTGAGCCCGTTTGTTCATGCCTACTAGTACTTGAGTTAATATATACCCCTAAAAAACTTGAGTTAATATATTAGGCAATGCACTGGTGCGGAGGGATTATCCTTTTACTCTGCATATATAACCTATCTGAAGTCTAACTAGGCAAAATGTTTGAGCAAACCCTTTAATAAGAAATACAATGGGAAAGATGTATCGCTTGAAAATTTATTGCATGATGCAGGTTATGATATTGTTTCGAATCCTAGATTTTAAATTTCAGAAAATCCAAAAGTAACCAGAAATTCATGGAACTGAGCATGGTCATGTGATATGGCACAAATATTCCTACGTAATTTTTTTCTTCATTTGAGACAAGCTGCTTATGAGAAGTTGCACAAATGGAGAGCCAAGGTATTTTGGAACAAAGACCTGTCGCATTAAGGCGAATGCTCTCACTATTGAAACCGTGGGCATTTACGTGCCGCCACAAGTCCCACTTCTCATCGGCAAGTGTCGTCCGAGCAAGCGTGTGAGTCAATGGGAGGCGTGTGAGCAGACCGCTGCACCGTCTCACAAGGAGGCGTGCGAGCAGACTGCTGCGCGGGCTCACCAGGAGGCGAGCCCTTTGACCAGGCTCTGCCGCCCACCTTCGTGCCAACTGCTCCCACTTTTCATGCCGCCGGCACCGCAGTTTAAAATCAACCCCACACTACCAGGTATGGCTACAATCTTCTCTCTTCTCCTCCGATTCTCCTGTCGTCTACCTCCATCCAGCCTGACCTAACTGTACTCCATGCCGCATCACGATGGTTTGCCCTTAGTCTTCCAATTTCCTAAGGAGGTGATACATCTCCAACGTATCTATAATTTCTGATTGCTCCATGCTATATTATCTACTGTTTTAGACATTATTGGGCTTTATTATCCACTTTTATATTATTTTTGGGACTAACCTATTAACCGGAGGCCCAGCCCAGAATTACTATTTTTGCCTGTTTTAGGGTTTCGAAGAAAAGGAATATCAAACGGAGTCCAAATGGAATGAAACCTTCGGAAACATGATTCTCTCATTAGATAAGATCCAGGAGACTTGGACCCTCCCTCAAGAAAGCCACGAGGTGGTCACGAGGGTAGAGGGCGCCCCCCCAGGGCGCGCCCCCTGCCTCGTGGGCCCCTCGAAGCTCCACAGACGTACTACTTCCTCCTATATATATATATATCCACGTACCCACAAACGATCGGGGATGGAGCCAAAAACCTAATTCCACCGCCGCAACTTTCTATATCCACGAGATCCCATCTTGGGGCCTGTTCCGGAGCTCCGCCGGAGGGGGCATCGATCACGGAGTGCTTCTACATCATCATCCAAGCCCCTCCGATGAAGTGTGAGTAGTTTACTTCAGACCTACTAGTCCATAGCTAGTAGCTATTGAAGGAAATATGCCCTAGAGGCAATAATAAAGTTATTATTTATTTCCTCATTTCATGATAAATGTTTATTATTCATGCTAGAATTGTATTAACCGGAAACATGATACATGTGTGAATACATAGACAAACATATAGTCACTAGTGTGCCTCTACTTGACTAGCTCATTAATCAAAGATGGTTATGTTTCCTAACCATTGACATGTGTTGTCATTTGATTAATGGGATCACATCATTAGGAGAATGAGGTGATTGACATGACCCATCCCGTTAGCTTAGCACTTGATCGTTTAGTATTCTGCTATTGCTTCCTTCATGACTTATACATGTTCCTGTAACTATGAGAATTGTGTAACTCCCGTTTACCGGAGGAACACTTTGGGTACTACCAAACGTCACAACGTAACTGGGTGATTATAAAGGAGTACTACAGGTGTCTCCGAAGGTACATGTTGAGTTAGCATAATTCGAGATTAGGTTTTGTCACTGCGATTGTCGGAGAGGTATCTCTGGGCCCTCTCGGCAATGCTCATCACCTAAGCCTTGCAAGCATGTAACTAATGAGTTAGTTATAAGATGAAGTATTACAGAACGAGTAAAGAGACTTGTCGATAACGAGATTGAACTAGGTATTGGATACTGACGATCGAATCTCGGACAAGTAACATACCGATGACAAAGGGAACAACGTATGTTGTTGTGCGGTTTCACCGATAAAGATCTTCGTAGAATATGTAGGAACCAATATGGGCATCCAGGTCCCGCTATTGGTTATTGACCAGAGATGTGTCTCAGTCATGTCTACATCGTTCTCGAACCGTAGGGTCCACACGCTTAAGGTTTCAATGACAGTTATATTATGAGTTTATGTATTTTGATGTACCGAAGGTTGTTCGGAGTCCCGAATATGATTGCGGACATGATGAGGAGTCTCGAAATGGTCGAGACATAAAGATTGATATATTGGACGGATATATTTGGACACCGGAAAGGTTCCGGAGAAGTTTGGAGCCCCGGGAGGTTACCGGAACCCCCCGGGAGGTATATGGGCCTTATTGGGCCCATGTAGGAAGAAGAGAGAAGGAGCAAGGGAGGGGGGCGCGCCCCCCCAAGCCCAATCCGAATTGGGGAGGGGGCCGGCCCCCCCTTTCCTTTCTCCTTCCCTCTCTTCCTATTACTACTACTAGTACTACTTCCTAATACTAGTACTCTTTCCTTCCCCCTCCAAATAAGATAAGGAAAAGAGAGGGAAACCTACTTGGAGTAGGTTTCCCCCTCCTCATGGCGCACCCCCCTAGGGCCAGCCACCTCCTCCCTCCCTCCTTTATATACGGGGGTAGGGGGGCACCCTAGAACACACAAGTTGATCATTGATCGTTCCTTAGCCGTGTGCGGTGCCCCCCTCCACAATATTACACCTCGGTCATATTGTAGCGGTGCTTAGGCGAAGCCCTGCAACAGGAGAACATCAAGATCGTCACCATGCCGTCGTGCTGACGGAACTCCCCCTCGGCGCCTCTGCTGGATCGGAGATCGAGGGTGCGTCATCGAGCTGTACGCGTGTCAAGAACTCGGAGGTGCCGGAGTAACGGTACTTGGATCGGTTGAACCGGAGGACGTACGACTACTTCCTCTACGTTGCGTCAACGCTTCCGCTTCGGTCTACGAGGGTACGTAGACAACACTCTCCCCTCGTTGCTATATTATCACCATGATCTTGCATGTGCGTAGGAAATTTTTTGAAATTACTACGTTCCCCAACAGTGGCATCCGAGCCTAGGTTTTATGCGTTGATGTTATATGCACGAGTAGAACACAAGTGAGTTGTGGACGATATAAGTCATACCGCCTACCAGCATGTCATACTTTGGTTCAGCGGTATTGTGAGATGAAGCGGCCCGGACCGACATTACGCGTACGCTTACGCGAGACTGGTTTCACCGTTACGAGCACTCGTGCTTAAAGGGGGCTGGCGGGTGTCTGTCTCTCTCACTTTAGTTGAACCGAGTGTGGCTATGCCCGGTCCTTGTGAAGGTTAAAACGGATTCTATTTGACAAACTATCGTTGTGGTTTTGATGCGTAGGTGAGATTGGTTCTTGCTTAAGCCCGTAGCAGCCACGTAAAATTTGCAACAACAAAGTAGAGGACGTCTAACTTGTTTTTGCAGGGCATGTTGTGATGTGATATGGCCAAGACATGATGCTATATTTTATTGTATGAGATGATCATGTTTTGTAACCGAAGTTATCGGCAACTGGCAGGAGCCATATGGTTGTCGCTTTATTGTATGAAATGCAAACGCCCTGTAATTGCTTTACTTTATCTCTAAGCGGTAGCGATAGTCGTAGAAGCAATAGATGGCGTAACGACAACGATGCTACGATGGAGATCAAGGTGTCGCGCCGGTGACGATGGTGATCACGACGGTGCTTCGAAGATGGAGATCACAAGCACAAAATGATGATGGCCATATCATATCACTTATATTGATTGCATGTGATGTTTATCCTTTTTGCATCTTATCTTTCTTTGTTTGACGGTAGCATTTAAAATGATCTCTCACTAATTATCAAGAAGTGTTCTCCCTGAGTACGCACCGTTGCAAAAGTTCTTCGTGCTGAGACACCACGTGATGATCAGGTGTGATAGGCTCTACGTTCAAATACAACGGGTGCAAAATAGTTGCACACGCGGAATACTCAGGTTATACTTGACGAGCCTAGCATATACAGATATGGCCTCGGAACACGGGGACCGAAAGGTCGAGCGTGAATCATATAGTAGATATGATCAACATAGAGATGTTCACCATTGAAACTACTCCATCTCACGTGATGATCGGACATGGTTTAGTTGAGTTGGATCACGTAATCACTTAGATGACTAGAGAGATGTCTGTCTAAGTGGGAGTTCTTTAGTAATATGATTAATTGAACTTAAATTTATCATGAACTTAGTACCTGATAGTATTTTGCTTGTCTATGTTTGTATGTAGATAGATGGCTCGTGCTATTGTTCCGTTGAATTTTAATGCATTCCTTGAGAAAGCAAAGTTGAAAGATGATGGTAGCAATTACACGGACTGGGTCCGTAACCTGAGGATTATCCTCATTGCTGCACAGAAGAGTTATGTCCTGGAAGCACCGCTGGGTGCCAGGCCTGCTGCTGATGCAACTGACGACGTTAAGAACGTCTGGCAGAGCAAAGCTGATGACTACTCTATAGTTCAGTGTGCCATGCTTTACGGCTTAGAACCGGGTCTTCAACGACGTTTTGAACGTCATGGGGCATATGAGATGTTCCAGGAGTTGAAGTTAATATTTCAAGCAAATGCCCAGATTGAGAGATATGAAGTCTCCAATAAGTTCTACAGCTGCAAGATGGAGGAGAATAGTTCTGTCAGTGAGCATATACTCAAAATGTCTGGGTATAATAATCACTTGATTCAACTGGGAGTTAATCTTCCGGATGATAGCGTCATTGACAGAATTCTCCAATCACTGCCACCAAGCTACAAGAGCTTTGTGATGAACTATAATATGCAAGGGATGAACAAGACTATTCCCGAGCTCTTCGCGATGCTGAAAGCCGCGGAGGTAGAAATCAAAAAGGAGCATCAAGTGTTGATGGTTAACAAGACCACTGGTTTCAAGAAAAGGGGCAAAGGGAAGAAGAAGGGGAACTTCAAAAGGAATGGCAAACAAGTTGCTGCTCAAGTGAAGAAACCCAAGTCTGGACCTAAGCCTGAAACTGAGTGCTTCTACTGCAAGCAGACTGGACACTGGAAGCGGAACTGCCCCAAGTATTTGGCGGATAAGAAGGATGGCAAAGTGAACAAAGGTATATGTGATATACATGTTATTGATGTGTACCTTACTAATGCTCGCAGTAGCACCTGGGTATTTGATACTGGTTCTGTTGCTAACATTTGCAACTCGAAACAGGGACTACAGATTAAGTGAAGATTAGCTAAGAACGAGGTGACGATGCGCGTGGGAAATGGTTCCAAAGTCGATGTGATCGCGGTCGGCACGCTACCTCTACATCTACCATCGGGATTAGTTTTAGACCTGAATAATTGTTATTTGGTGCCTGCGTTGAGCATGAACATTATATCTGGATCTTGTTTGATGCGAGATGGTTATTCATTTAAATCAGAGAATAATGGTTGTTCTATTTATATGAGTAATATCTTTTATGGTCATGCACCCTTGAAGAGTGGTCTATTTTTATTAAATCTCGATAGTAGTGATACACATATTCATAATGTTGAAGCCAAAAGATGCAAAGTTGATAATGATAGTGCAACATATTTGTGGCACTGCCGTTTAGGTCATATCGGTGTAAAACGCATGAAGAAAGTCCATACTAATGGACTTCTGGAATCACTTGATTATGAATCACTTGGTACTTGCGAACCGTGCCTCATGGGCAAGATGACCAAAACACCGTTCTCCGGATCTATGGAGAGAGCAACAGATTTGTTGGAAATCATACATACAGATGTATGTGGTCCGATGAATGTTGAGGCTCGTGGTGGATATCGTTATTTCCTCACCTTCACAGATGATTTGAGCAGATATGGGTATATCTACTTGATGAAGCACAAGTCTGAAACATTTGAAAAGTTCAAAGAATTTCAGAGTGAAGTAGAAAATCATCGTAACAAGAAAATAAAGTTTCTACGATCTGATCGTGGAGGAGAATATTTGAGTTACGAGTTTGGTTTACATTTGAAACAATGTGGAATAGTTTCGCAACTCACGCCACCTGGAACACCACAGTGAAATGGTGTGTCCGAACGTCGTAATCGTACTTTACTTGATATGGTGCGATCTATGATGTCTCTTACCGATTTACCGCTATCATTTTGGGGTTATGCTTTAGAGACGGCCGCATTCACGTTAAATAGGGCACCATCAAAATCCATTGAGACGACACCTTATGAACTGTGGTTTGGCAAGAAACCAAAGTTGTCATTTCTCAAAGTTTGGGGCTGCGATGCTTATGTGAAGAAACTTCAACCAGATAAGCTCGAACCCAAATCGGAGAAATGTGTCTTCATAGGATACCCAAAGGAGACAATTGGGTACACCTTCTATCACAGATCTGAAGGCAAGATTTTCGTTGCTAAAATCGGATCCTTTCTAGAGAAGGAGTTTCTCTCGAAAGAAGTGAGTGGGAGGAAAGTAGAACTTGATGAGATAACTATATCTACTCCCTTATTGGAAAATAGTTCATCACAAGAACCGGTTCCTTTGACAACTACACCAATTAGTGAGGAAGCTAATGATATTGATCATGAAACTTCAGATCAAGTTTCTACTGAACCTCGTAGGTCTACCAGAGTAAGATCCGCACCAGAGTGGTACGGAAATCCTATTCTGGAAGTCATGTTACTAGACCATGATGAACCTACGAACTATGAGGAAGCGATGATGAGCCCAGATTCCGCAAAATGGCTAGAGGCCATGAAATCTGAGATAGGATCCATGTATGAAAACAAAGTATGGACTTTGGTTGACTTGCCCGATGATCGGCAAGCCATTGAGAATAAATGGATCTTTAAGAAGAAGACTGACACTGATGGTAATGTTACTGTCTACAAAGCTCGACTTGTTGCAAAAGGTTTTCGACAAGTTCAAGGGGTTGACTACGATGAGACTTTCTCACCCGTAGCGATGCTTAAGTCTGTCCGAATCATGTTGGCTATTGCTGCATTTCATGATTATGAAATTTGGCAAATGGATGTCAAGACTGCATTCTTGAATGGATTTCTAGAAGAAGAGTTGTATATGATGCAACCTGAAGGTTTTGTTGATCCAAAAAGTGCTGACAAAGTGTGCAAGCTCCAACGTTCCATTTATGGACTGGTGCAAGCATCTCGGAGTTGGAATAAATGTTTTGATAGTGTGATCAAAGCATATGGTTTTATGCAGACTTTTGGAGAAGCCTGTATTTACAAGAAAGTGAGTGGGAGCTCTGTAGCATTTCTAGTTTTATATGTTGATGACATATTATTAATTGGAAATGATATAAGATTTCTGGATAGCATAAAGGGATACTTGAATAAAAGTTTTTCTATGAAAGACCTCGGTGAAGCTGCTTACATATTGGGCATCAAGATCTATAGAGATAGATCAAGACGCTTAATAGGACTTTCACAAAGTACATACCTTGACAAAATTTTGAAAAAGTTCAAAATGGATCAGGCAAAGAAAGGATTCTTGCCTGTGCTACAAGGTGTAAAGTTGAGTCAAACTCAATGCCCGACCACAACAGAAGATAGAGAGGAAATGAAAGATGTTCCCTATGCTTCAGCCATAGGCTCTATCATGTATGCAATGCTGTGTACCAGACCTGACGTATGCTTAGCAATAAGCTTGGCAGGTAGGTACCAAAGTAATCCAGGAGTGGATCACTGGACAGCGGTCAAGAACATCCTGAAATACCTGAAAAGGACTAAGGATATGTTTCTCGTATATGGAGGTGACAAAGAGCTAGTCGTAAATGGTTACGTCGATGCAAGCTTTGACACTGATCCGGACGATTCTAAATCGCAGACCGGATACGTGTTTTTATTAAACGGTGGAGCTGTAAGTTGGTGCAGTTCTAAACAAAGCGTCGTGGCGGGATCTACATGTGAAGCGGAGTACATAGCTTCTTCTGAAGCAGCAAATGAAGGAGTCTGGATGAAGGAGTTCATTTCCGATCTAGGTGTCATACCTAGTGCATCGGGACCAATGAAGATCTTCTGTGACAATACTGGTGCAATTGCCTTGGCAAAGGAATCCAGATTTCACAAGAGGACCAAGCACATCAAGAGATGCTTCAATTCCATTCGGGATCAAGTCCAAGTGGGAGACATAGAGATTTGCAAGATACATACGGATCTGAATGTTGCAGACCCGTTGACTAAGCCTCTCTCACGAGCAAAACATGATCAGCACCAAGACTCCATGGGTGTTAGAATCATTACTATGTAATCTAGATTATTTACTCTAGTGCAAGTGGGAGACTAAAGGAAATATGCCCTAGAGGCAATAATAAAGTTATTATTTATTTCCTCATTTCATGATAAATGTTTATTATTCATGCTAGAATTGTATTAACCGGAAACATGATACATGTGTGAATACATAGACAAACATATAGTCACTAGTGTGCCTCTACTTGACTAGCTCATTAATCAAAGATGGTTATGTTTCCTAACCATTGACATGTGTTGTAATTTGATTAATGGGATCACATCATTAGGAGAATGAGGTGATTAACATGACCCATCCCGTTAGCTTAGCACTTGATCGTTTAGTATTCTGCTATTGCTTCCTTCATGACTTATACATGTTCCTGTAACTATGAGAATTGTGTAACTCCCGTTTACCGGAGGAACACTTTGGGTACTACCAAATGTCACAACGTAACTGGGTGATTATAAAGGAGTACTACAGGTGTCTCCGAAGGTACATGTTGAGTTAGCATAATTCGAGATTAGGTTTTGTCACTGCGATTGTCGGAGAGGTATCTCTGGGCCCTCTCGGCAATGCTCATCACCTAAGCGTTGCAAGCATGTAACTAATGAGTTAGTTATAAGATGAAGTATTACAGAACGAGTAAAGAGACTTGTCGATAACGAGATTGAACTAGGTATTGGATACCGACGATCGAATCTCGGACAAGTAACATACCGATGACAAAGGGAACAACGTATGTTGTTATGCGGTTTGACCGATAAAGATCTTCGTAGAATATGTAGGAACCAATATGGGCATCCAGGTCCCGCTATTGGTTATTGACCAGAGATGTGTCTCAGTCATGTCTACATCGTTCTCGAACCGTAGGGTCCGCATGCTTAAGGTTTCGATGACAGTTATATTATGAGTTTATGTATTTTGATGTACCGAAGGTTGTTCGGAGTCCCGGATATGATTGCGGACATGACGAGGAGTCTCGAAATGGTCGAGACATAAAGATTGATATATTGGACGGATATATTTGGACACCGGAAAGGTTCCGGAGAAGTTTGGAGCCCCGGGAGGTTACCGGAACCCCCCGGGAGGTATATGGGCCTTATTGGGCCCATGTAGGAAGAAGAGAGAAGGAGCAAGGGAGGGGGGCGCGCCCCCCCAAGCCCAATCCGAATTGGGGAGGGGGCCGGGCCCCCCTTTCCTTTCTCCTTCCCCCTCTTCCTATTACTACTACTAGTACTACTTCCTAATACTAGTACTCTTTCCTTCCCCCTCCAAATAAGATAAGGAAAAGAGAGGGAAACCTACTTGGAGTAGGTTTCCCCCTCCTCATGGCGCGCCCCCCCTAGGGCCGGCCACCTCCTCCCTCCCTCCTTTATATACGGGGGTAGGGGGGCACCCTAGAACACACAAGTTGATCATTGATCGTTCCTTAGCCGTGTGCGGTGCCCCCCTCCACGATATTACACCTCGGTCATATTGTAGCGGTGCTTAGGCGAAGCCCTGCAACAGGAGAACATCAAGATCGTCACCACGCCGTCGTGCTGACGGAACTCCCCCTCGGCGCCTCTGCTGGATCGGAGATCGAGGGTGCGTCATCGAGCTCTACGCGTGTCAAGAACTCGAAGGTGCCGGAGTAACGGTACTTGGATCGGTTGAACCGGAGGACGTACGACTACTTCCTCTACGTTGCGTCAACGCTTCCGCTTCGGTCTACGAGGGTACGTAGACAACACTCTCCCCTCGTTGCTATATCATCACCATGATCTTGCATGTGCGTAGGAATTTTTTTGAAATTACTACGTTCCCCAACAGCTATATGGCTTCTTCTCTCTTTTTTGATCTCAATACAATGTTCTCCCCTCTCTTCTGGAGATCTATTCAATGTAATCTTCTTTTTGCGGTGTGTTTGTTGAGACCGATGAATTGTGGATTTATGATCAAGTCTATCTATGAATAATATTTTAATCTTCTCTGAATTATTTTATGTATGATTGGTTATCTTTGCAAGTCTCTTTGAATTATCAGTTTGGTTTGGCCTACTACATTGGTTGTTATTGCCATGGGAGAAGTGCTTAGCTTTGGGTTCAATCTTGTGGTGTCCTTTCCTAGTGACATAAGGGGCAGCAAGGCACGTATTGTATTGTTGCCATCGAGGATAACAAGATGGGTTTTTTTATCATACTGCATGAAACTATCCCTCTACATCATGTCATCTTGCTTAAGGCGTTACTCTGTTTTTAACTTAATACTCTAGATGCATGCTGGATAGCGGTTGATGAGTGGAGTAATAGTAGTAGATGCAGAATCGTTTCGGTCTACTTGTCTCGGACGTGATGCCTATATACATGATCATACCTAGATATTCTCATAACTATGCTCAATTCTGTCAATAGCTCAACAGTAATTAGTTCCCCACCGTAGAATACTTATGCTCTTGAGAGAAGCCACTAGTCAAAACCTATGGCCCCTGGGTCTCTTTCTCATCATATCAATCTCCATCACTTTATTATTGCTTTGCTTTGCTTTTACTTTATTTACTTTGCATCTTTATACCAAAAATACCAAAAATACCAAAAATATTATTTATCATCTCTATCAGATCTCACATTCGTAAGTGACCGTGAAGGGATTGACAACCCCTAAGCGCGTTGGTTGCATTGAGCTATTGTTTTTGTGTAAGTACGAGGGACTCGAGTGTAGCCTCCTACTGGATTGATACCTTGGTTCTAAAAAACTGACGAAAATACTTACGCTACTTTGCTGCATCATCCCGTCCTCTTCGAGGAAATCCAACGCAGTGCTCAAGAGGTAGCACGAAGAATTTCTGGCGCCGTTGCCGGGGAGTCTGCGCAAAAGTCAACATACGAAGTACCCATCACAATCCCTATCTCCCGCATTACATTATTTGCCATTTGCCTCTCATTTTCCTCTCTCCCACTTCACCCTTGCCGTTTTATTCGCCCTCTCTCTCTCTCTATCCTCCCTCTCCGTTTGCCATTTTGCCCGTTTGTTTTTTGTTTGCTCGTGTGTTAGATTGTTTGCTTGTCGTCATGGCTAGTCTCATATCTTCTCTATTGTCTCCCGAGAATGAAGTTCTAAATTTTAAACAAAGGGAGGGAGAAAATCTAAAATATGCTTGGTATAGAATTTGCAATGCTCAAAATAGATCTACCAGGAAGCAATCTACTTCAGTTCTTCTCCGCAATTTTTATGTAGGTGTTAATCCTTGGTATAGATATATCCTTGATACCATTACCGGAGGGAATTTCTTGCGTAGCCATACTTTTGATTCTTATAATGCTATGTTAGATTTATTTGGCTCACCACCTCTTTTGGTTAATGGAACTATGTTAACTTTGGAGCATGTTATGCAAAGACTTGAAATTATTGAAAATAAAGTTGCTACTACTGAATTAATTGAAAATCTAGATAAAAATATCCACAATCAAATTACTCAATATGGATCTAAGGTAGGAATGACTTTGAAAAATATTAAGGAAAAGGAACCCATAGTTAATGAGAAGATAAACTTAGATTCTACTAGAATTGATAAACTTGAGGGTATCATTACTAACTTGGGAACCGCTTTTTCTTCCGTAAATAATACTCCAAGTCCTCCTACTAAAATTGCCAAGCTTATGTATGTTCCTAAAAATAAGGGTGAATCATCTAGTAAGGAAACTGCGGATCTTAAATCTATAAGTATTCATCCCAATCTTTTTGCTATCATTAAGGAACCAATTGCTACAAATGAATTTTTCGATCTTGTGCCTGAGAGTTTGATAATCACTAGAAAGAAAGAAATTCCTAAGGGAAATAGATGCCTCATTGAAGAATTGCCTACCAAAGATGGCAATACCTAGATCTGTTCTTGCTTGTTATGCCTAGCTAGGGGCGTTAAACGATAGCGCTTGTTGGGAGGCAACCCAATTTTATTTTTATTCCTTGCTTTTTGCTACTGTTTAGTAATAAATAAATTATATAGCCTCTGTTTTTGTTGTGTTTTTTGTGTTTAATTAGTGTTTCTGCCAAGTAGAACCGTTGGGAAGACTTGAGGAAAGTCTTGTTGAACTTGCTGTAAAAAACAGAAACTTTAGCGCTCACGAGAAGTGCTGTCATTTTTATTTAGAAAGTGATATTTAGTTAATTGTTTTTGCAGATGATTAACAGATAAATTCCTCACGTCCAGCAGTTTATTTTAGAATTTTTGGGATTCTAGATCTTGCGCTAGTTACAGATTACTACATAATGTTGTGTTTTTGACAGATTCTGTTTTTCATGTGTTGTTTGCTTATTTTGATGAATCTATGACTAGTATAATAGTTTATAATCCATAGAGAAGTTGGAATACATTAGGTTTAACACCCATATAAATAAAGAATGAGTTCATTACAGTACCTTGAAGTGGTCTTTTGTTTTCTTTCGCTAACGGAGCTCACGAGTTTTCTACTTTAAGTTTTGTGTTGTGGAGTTTTCAAGTTTTGGGTAAAGATTTGATGGATTATGGAACAAGGAGTGGCAAGAGCCTAAGATTGGCGATGCCCATGGCACCCCCAAGATAATCTAAGGACACCTAAAAGCCAAAGCTTGGGGATGCCCCGGAAGGCATCCCCTCTTTCGTCTACTTCTATCAGTAACTTTACTTGGAGCTATATTTTTATTCACCACATGATATGTGTTTTGCTTGGAGCGTCTTTTATGATTTGAGTCTTTGCTTATTAGTTTACCACAATCATCCTTTATGTACACACCTTTTGAGAGAGCCATACATGATTTGGAATTTGATAGAATACTCTATGTACTTCACTTATATCTTTTAGAGGACGGTGGTGGATTTGTTTTATAGAAACTATTGATCTCTCATGCTTCACTTAGATTATTTTGAGAGTCTTAATAGCATGGTAATTTGCTTAAAATCCTAATATGCGTGGTATGCAAGATTAATAATAAAACTTTCGTATGAGTGTGTTGAATACTAAGAATAAATTGATGCTTAATAATTGTTTTGAGATATGAGGATGGTGATATTAGAGTCATGCTAGTTCAGTAGTTGTGAATTTGAGAAATTCTTGTGTTAAAGTTTGTGATTCCCGTAGCATGCACGTATGGTGAACCATTATGTGATGAAGTCGGAGCATGATTTATTTATTGATTGTCTTCCTTATGAGTGGCGGTCGGGGATGAGCGATGGTCTTTTCCTACCAATCTATCCCCCTAGGAGCATGCGCATAATACTTTGCTTTGATAACTTCTAGATTTTTGCAATAAGTATATGAGTTCTTTATGACTAATGTTGAGTCCATGTATTATACACACTTTCCTTCCTTCCACCACTGCTAGCCTCTCTAATACCGCGCACTTTTCGCCGGTATCATACACCCACGAAATACCTTCCTCAAAACAGCCACCATACCTACCTATCATGGCATTTCCATAGCCATTCCGAGATATATTGCCATGCAACTTTCCACCGTTCCGTTTATTACGATACATTCCATCATTGTCATATTGCTAGCATGATCATGTAGTTGACATCGTATTTGTGGCAAAGCCACCGTTCATAATTCTTTCATACATGTCACTCTTGATTCATTGCATATCCCGGTACACCACCGGAGGCATTCATATAGAGTCATATTTTGTTCTAAGAATCGAGTTGTAATTCATGAATTGTAAGTAAATAAAGTGTGATGATCATCATTATTAGAGCATTGTCCTAGTGAGGAAAGGATGATGGAGACTATGATTCCCCCACAAGTCGGGATGAGACTCCGGACAAAAAAAAGAGGCCATAAAAAAAGAGAAAGGCCCAAATAAAAAAAATGAGAGAAAAAGAGAGAAGGGACAATGTCACTATCCTTTTACCACACTTGTGCTTCAAAGTAGCACCATGATCTTCTTGATAGAGAGTCACGCATTATGTCACTTTCATATACTAGTTGGAATTTTCCATTATAGAACTTGGCTTGTATATTCCAATGATGGGCTTCATCAAAATGCCCTAGGTCTTCGTGAGCAAGCGAGTTGGATGCACACCCACTTAGTTTCTTTTGAGCTTTCATATACTTATAGCTCTAGTGCATCCGTTGCATGGCAATCCCTACTCACTCACATTGATATCTATTGATGGGCATCTCCATAGCCTGTTAATACGCCTAGTTGATGTGAGACTATCTTCTCCCTTTTTGTCTTCTCCACAACCACCATTCTATTCCACCTATAGTGATATATCCATGGCTCACGCTCATGTATAGCGTGAAGATCGAAAAAGTTTTGAAAATGTCAAAAGTATGAAACAATTGCTTGGCTTGTCATCGGGGTTGTGCATGATTTAAATACTTTGTGTGGTGAAGATAGAGCATAGCTAGACTATATGATTTTGTAGGGATAGCTTTCTTTGGCCATGATATTTTGAGAAGACATAATTGCTTTGTTAGTATGCTTGAAGTATTATTATTTTTATATCAATATGAACTTTGTCTTGAATCTTTCGAATCTGAATATTCATACCACAATTAAGAAGATTTACATTGAAATTATGCGAAGTAGCACTCCGCATTAAAAATTCTGTTTTTATTATTTACCTACTCGACGACGAGCAGGAATTAAGCTTGGGGATGCTTGATACGTCTCCAACGTATCTATAATTTGTGATTGCTCCATGCTATATTATCTACTATTTTAGACATTATTGGGTTTTACTATACACTTTTATATTATTTTTGGGACTAACCTATTAACCGGAGGCCCAGCCCAGAATTGTTGTTTTTTGCCTGTTTTAGGGTTTCGAAGAAAAGGAATATCAAACGGAGTCCAAATGGAATGAAACCTTCGGAAACGTGATTCTCTCATCAGATAAGATCCAGGAGACTTGGACCCTCCATCAAGAAAGCCGCGAGGTGGTCACGAGGGTAGGGGGCGCCCCCCTAGGGCGCGCCCCCTGCCTCGTGGGCCCCTCAAAGCTCCACCGACGTACCACTTCCATCTATATATATCCACGTACCCCCAAACGGTCGGGGACGGAGCAAAAAACCTAATTCCACTAACGCAACTTTCTGTATCCACGAGATCCCATCTTGAGGCCTGTTCCGGAGCTCCGCCGGAGGGGGCATCGATCACGGGGGCTTCTACATCATCATCCAAGCCCCTCCGATGAAGTGTGAGTAGTTTACTTCAGACCTACGGGTCCATAGCTAGTAGCTAGATGGCTTCTTCTCTCTTTTTGGATCTCAATACAATGTTCCCCCCCTCTCTTGTGGAGATCTATTCGATGTAATATTCTTTTTGCGGTGTGTTTGTTGAGACCGATGAATTGTGGGTTTATGATCAACTCTATCTATGAATAATATTTGAATCTTCTCTTAATTCTTTTATGTATGATTGGTTATCTTTGCAAGTCTCTTCGAATTATCAGTTTGGTTTGGCCTACTAGATTGGTTGTTCTTGCCATGGGAGAAGTGCTTAGCTTTGGGTTCAATCTTGCGGTGTCCTTTCCCAGTGACTGAAGGGGCAGCAAGGCACATATTGTATTGTTGCCATCGAGGATAACAAGATGGGTTTTTTATCATATTGCATGAAACTATCCCTCTACATCATGTCATCTTGCTTAAGGTGTTACTCTGTTTTTAACTTAATACTCTAGATGCATGCTGCATAGCGGTCGATGAGTGGAGTAATAGTAGTAGATGCAGAATCATTTCTGTCTACTTGTCTCGGACGTGATGCCTATATACATGATCATACCTAGATATTCTCATAACTATGCTCAATTCTGTCAATTGCTCAACAGTAATTTGTTCACCCACCATAGAATACTTATGCTCTTGAGAGAAGCCACTAGTGAAACCTATGGCCCCCGGGTCTCTTTCTCATCATATCAATCTCCATCACTTTATTATTGCTTTGCTTTTGCTTTGCTTTTACTTTATTTACTTTGCATATTTATACCAAAAATATTATTTATCATCTCTATCAGATCTCACTTTCGTAAGTGACCGTGAAGGGATTGACAACCCCTAAGCGCGTTGGTTGCGTTGAGCTATTGTTTTTGTGTAGATACGAGGGACTCGAGCGTAGCCTCCTACTAGATTGATACCTTGGTTCTCAAAAACTAAGGGAAATACTTACGCTACTTTGCTGCATCGTCCCTTCCTCTTCGGGGAAATCCAACGCAGTGCTCAAGAGGTAGCAGGAAGACACCCAGCCGGAGTCTCAAGAACATAAGGAGTTGTGGGATGAGCTTCAACCGCCTTGCGGGAAGACGCCTTGCCTGTCCCTAATCCCATTCCGGCTCCCGTCGCCCCGTCTGTGCCAGCGCCCATCCCCGTCGCATTGATGGGCTGGGAGCCACACATTATCGCCGAGCTTGATGCCACGGGGTTCCACGAGGTCCCCGCCGACTTTCACGCGCCCGTGCACCTGACTGAGCATGCGCCTACGCATGCACTGCCGCGCACACCTATGACGGTGCAGGTGCACCTGCCAGTGCATGCGCCTGCGCGTGCACTGACGTGTGCATCCGTGCTAGTGCCCGTGCACACGAATGTATCCGCGACGCCGTTGCCAGCACATGTCCCCGCGCGGGTGCCAGTGCCCCCCAGTGGCATGGATGGCCATCATCGACTGCTTCCTTGCACCAATGCCAGTCGCCTCCTCCCGCCAGTTGACTCGCTCCTGGAGACTGAAGTCCAGAACATTGTGGCCTTCATTGAATCTAGGGCCAACGTCCAGGAGTACGCTAACAATGGCGCAAGACGCCGTTGTCGCCGTGGCATTTGTCAGTGGCCCAATGACACAGAGCACGGCAGAGGAGCCGCTTCCCACCGCAAGATGCCGCCGCCGCCGCCTCATAATCTAAATTTTCCATGAAAAATGTCCGGATTGCCATGCTTAAAATCCGAATGTTTATCATTTCTATTTATTTTCGATCGATCATCATATGAATGTAAAGTTGGAGTCAAACTGAATGAAATCTAAGGTTTGATCGATTGAATGTTCTGCTAGAGCCGTATCAAACTAAATATAAAACATCATCAAGCCACATGTTCCTTCTCATCCAACGACCTACACTGCTTCAATGTCGAACGCTCAACACGTTTAGCGTGCAGTTAATTTCATGCCAAAAATAGTGCTAATCACATAAGAACACGCAAATAATGTCCTACTTAATATCTGCATGCACTTAATATACTTCCAAATTAATGTGCATTGCACGTACACATTGACTAGTACTACTAGTACGTGAAACTGGTGTCGTAACTTGTGAACGCGTCCAGATATAGTCAACGGCAACATCGCCCGTGAGTTCTTCATGTTTGCTCCTAGGGGAGGAGAGAGAGAGCACACATGGAACCCACTAGTAAGTGAAGGCGAATAGTACGTGCTAACGAGCCGGTCCAACTAATGTACTAAAAATAATATTACATGTTATCCATTAAATAGGCTGTGGTAATATAAAAACATTATATGAACAAAGGGAGGGTACAACAATCATTCTTGTTCTACGTATGTTGCCTATTGACGTGCATTTTGAAGGACCTGGTCGCATGTTCAATCCCCGTCCTTTATTTTTTTAATTTGTATATGGGTCCAAATTTGTTTCATGATAGGTGGGCCCCTTGGTGTGTAGTTTGTAGCACTTTAATTTGTGGGTCGAAATTTGTTCCATTCTAGGTGGACTATAGGTGTGTAGTTTTGTAGCTTATTTGTAATAATTAAAGAGAACAACAGAGTTTTTTGCAATAATACCATGGTGCGACGTTGAAGGCGAGAAAGGACATGAGAGAGAGCGATGACCGAGCCAAAGGGAAATCAATTGGGGGAGGTGTGGGGGTTGCAACAGTGTTTGGAGTAGTTGTGGGCCTAATGCTATGAAAATATAATCTAAACCCACCGGAATAAATGCATGCACAAATTAATCCAAGGTTGGAGTCCCCCTCGCAATATAAATAGCTCTGACTTTGCGAGGGATGGAGAGGTAGCTTCAATGTGTGGAAGATACGGCGTGAGAAAGCAAGGTCAATCGAGAGACATATAGATAGAGAGACAATGTGAGTGTGGTCTGACATTCATTGAAAAGATATATATGCTCTAGAGAGATATTGTCTGATTGAGCTTTTGGGAAGAGTGAGGGTTGTAAGATAGAGCTGGAGAGATGATCCAGTCACACACGTGTAGATATATTTTGTGCGTGGGAGGAAGCAAGGTCAATCAATTACATATCTAAAGGGAGAGAGATTGGGCGAGTGTGGGTCGTCATGCAATCGAAAGAGTGAGACAGGTTGGAGAGAGTGACCTAGATAGACAATGTGAGTGAGAGAGTATACAATATGAATATGTCGAATTGGGCTCAAACATGGAGATATATCGTTTGTGTCCGAGAAAGAGCAAGGTCAATCGAGACACACACACACACACACACA